>NC_092863.1:71305659-71378159 GCF_032062135.1 Pyxicephalus adspersus
TTCACTTCCTGTCGTGCACGTCACTTCCTGTATCGCTCAAACGATCGCATCTATTGTGTGTACAATATCTGCGAAGGATCGTGTCGTTATCTGCATGTACAGGATTGGTGCTATACGATCGTTCGCCGATATCGTGCAGGATCGTTTGTCGTTCGTTTACCAACGATAATTATTGGAAGTGTGTACGTAGCTTTAGGCTGTAGTGACTGTAGTCCTGCATGCAGCTTGCCCTAATTAAAGCCCACACCTAACCTTGAGACTGATTGGAAGAATGAAAGACAAATAGAGAGGAGAGGGTTTGATGATGCTTTTAATTAATTAGATTAGACATTAGGGGTAGGAGTGCTCAGGATACCTGCTGCCACTTCTAATGCTTTTTGTGTAGAAATTGAAGTGTGCAGGGAAATGGGACTATTCCCTTTCTTTCAAGAGGAGTCAATACAAGTGTCCTAGGAAGAAAGTTAAGCCTGGAGTATTATTAGGAGGTTTATCACTACTAAGATGTATGTTAAATTGGTTATAGAAATTAGGGTAGTGTAAAATCTTTATTACAATTGAAAACTTGTATAAAGAATTAGTTTATTCATTTTTTAATGGCTTGAATGAATGTGGATTTTCCTTTAGGTGATCAAGCCATTAGCTTTAATACAGCACAGCTTACATTAACACATATAAATTACAGCAATATATAGAAAGGACATATGGCTCTGAAATCAGCAGCTATAAAACACTGCTTAACTGAAAAATGCTCTGGGGAGAAGTTACTTGTACTTTGATTTACAGCTCGGCAAATGTGACAATTTAGAATGATGGGAAAAGGAAGGATGTGAAGAATAAAGTATAACAATAAGAGAAACGTGGGACAAACAGGAATCAATAAAACAGACTTTGAATGGTGATGGAGAAAAACTAATATATAAGTCCCATTAAATTACTGAAAGATTTGAAGAATGATACAAAATGGAAATGAGAATATTATAAAAAGATTGAAAATTAAAATCTATTGTGCTTATTTATTTTTTTGTACTTTATTTTTTTTTCTTGAAAATAAAAGTTTTGCAGTACAAAAATTATCAAAGATATCAAAACCATTCATATTAGAATGAAGAAAAAGGTTGCAATCACAAAGAGAGATAAAATCAAGCTATTAAAAATAGGATAAGATAACCATAAAAAATGTTGACCATGACCTACTTCAATCATATAAAACAAGCAACCGTTCAAGTTGCTTATTGGTATCTAAACACTCAAATGTGACCCACACGGCCCCAGTTATCAGGAATTTGTCAGTCAGTTCTGATGAGATAGCCATTGCCTCTTCCACAGCATAGATTTTATGTACCTTAGTCAGCCATAAACTGACTGGAGGAGTGGTGGTGGAGTTCCAGAAGGATTATGCTCCTAACCCCATTCAGGAGAATCATTGTCAGCGAGGATTTATACTTAGAGACTGGTAAATCCAGAGCCTTTACCAAACACTTCCACTGTCTCGGGCAACGAGAACTCTGTAACGTGATTACAAGTACTGGTCACTGCAGACCAAACTGGCCGGATCAGTGCACAATCCCACAAGATATTCACTAGCGTGCCCACCTCTCGTATGCAATGCCAGCAAGTGTCAGATCTATTGGCATACTATAATCTCTGATTTCTATATTTGGTAACAGCTTTAGTTCCTATTTACGTCCTAAAGACTAGAGTCAATTTGGAGGGGGGAATCTCAATGCCCTCTACTAGCAAAGATGGCAAAGTCCTGGATTAACAAAGTTGACTATAAAGCATATATACAGTATGTGGTGTATGAAATCAACCACTGCCATTAGAAAACATATGGACTTCAACACCAGAGAATGTTTGGTGAATGTCACAATCTCTGCTATATTAAAAAAGCCCCTATGTATTTTCCTACTAAAAAGCCAAACATGCTATGTAAAGGATATAATATGAATAAACCCTCTAAGGTATGTAACATTATATTCAGTGAAATACTTGTCTATAATATCTGTTTAATAAGTGCTAGAGAGCTTGTTTGATACACAGCATATACCTCTCATGAACTCACTGTTTTTGTGAAAAGCATTTCAGATGTTCAGGATGAAACTGGGGGAAAAATCAATGTTTCTCTGAACAAAAAAAAAAGGTATACAAATCTGTTTGAAGTGTGAGTTTTTTTTTTACCATTGAGTTCATGTGGATCCATTTCAAGTGTCACTGCAAACATTAAAACATGAAAAGCATTTCTGAATGCTTAAAAAATGAAAACTGACCAAAATGATGTCTTAGAAACAAGGTTTTTTATTGTATTTGTTTTAAAAAACATATGGGGAGAACATACAACTTCACGAAGGAGAAAACTGAAGAGCTGTAAGACAACAGAACAAACCTCTGAAAAACAGTAAATCAATGAAAATATGTAATGGTACAATAATCAAATTATTGAAATGTATTTAGAATATCAATGCCCAGGTTCCTTATGCCCCAATCAGTAAATACATCACCTAGGTCTAGATCAACCTGTCCTAAATGTGCCATGACTCCTGTCTACTTTCATTCAATAAATTTTGACTTGTCCACAGATCAAATTTATTTGGGTGATACAGAAAACTTGGAATGGATTTCTTAATAGTCAACAGACAGGGAGTTAGTAACCCCAACAATTAAAGAACAAAAAGGTGTTCTATTTTGTTCTAAATCTGAAGACAACGCTACTAACAGTGATACTTTATTTTTTTGACTATATACACTGTGGTGCATTAAGAGATTACCAACAATATTATGGGGTCACATCACTCTAAACTGCATAAGAAAGTCTGTGTTACGGATTTTTAAAATAAACAATCTTGCTTTTTAACATCAATGTTTCAATAACACAATACTAACCTAACCATCAACTACTATCTGAATAAATATATATATCAGGACTAATAACGCTCTGTCCTTCTGATGAAGCTTACTGGTGAAACGCGTTAAGGACTGTAAAATTATTGTGTATCAATATAAATCATGTGTTTCCTGAAGCAGGAAGAGGAAAGAGCAGGAAATGATCACTCTTTTGGTCTCTGAATACTCTGTACTTCAATACTAAGGTGTGGTAATGTGGAGATATTAAACCGTTATAAAAGGCTTTTTCTTTCTTTCCCCTTTTTTTTTAACAAACTGTTGGGTGCCAAATATGTGCAAGCTGCATGATTTGGACAGGATGATCTATAAACACCATTCAAACTTACTCCCAGTTCATTTGCTTAACTGTCTCCTTACATCAGGGGTGTTCAAACTTTTTGCAAAGAGGACCAGATTTGGTGAGGTGAAAATGTGTGGGGGCCGACCATTCAGCCTGACAATCTTTAAACCATTAACAATAAATGCAAATTAACTATTTTATGAAATTGTTATGGCAAATTACATACCTTTCATTTCTTCACACAGAACACAAGTAAATCTAAACAAGTTTTTACCAAAATCACTCGTCCAAAATGGATGCAAGGGTTTTCTTAATGTACCCTGACATTTATTTAGGGGGTCTGGTCAAACATGGACTGGCAAGCCTGGCCACTCTTCTAATGCCAAGCACCATAATAGTTTCTTTGTGTTTTTATATATATATATATATATATATATATATATATATATATATAATTGTTGCCGAGTAACAGTTGTGAAATTCAACAATGCCAGTAACAAATTTTCTTTATTTATTGAAATTTTTAATTTAAATATTAAAAACAAGTGATAATACAGCAAGACACGCAAACCACATGTGCATGAATCATCCTCTATGCGTTTCGTGGATCTGGTCCACTATTTCAGGAGAGGAGATTTCTCATGATTTTGAATGTAAGTAAGAAAATTGTATATGTTGAATTTTTTTTGTATTTTGTTATTATGTGATTGAATTTTTTTTTTTTTTTTAAATGTCCATGTTACCGGTATTTTTGAATTTTACAACTGTTAGTTACTGGGGAACATAAATATATATACTGCCTTTAAAGTCCCTAATTGTTCCTTTTTTCTACTATTTGGTAATTTTGGGATGTGGCAGGTGTAATTTTGCTGAATTAAATGTGGGAGATTCTACACATTCTACACATTAAGAAATAATTTTACACATCCACCTGATCTGTAGCAGATCCCTCTGTACACCTTGCGTGTCCTGATGGCTGCTCAGTAACAAGGAAAGTACGCCATATAAAGGGCATGGGTGTGCGGTGTTGTACTGAGCCCAGTGTCAATGCAGGCTCCATACAGAGCACGTACTCAGGGTTAGTGTGGGTGTGGGCTGCGTGGGTCCCGCCTAGCACACGCCTAACAAGAGTGACGTAGAGGATTCCCTGTAGGGATTCCATGCAGAGCACTTTCTTGGAATCAGAGTGGCCGTGCTCCGTGCAGGTCCCGCACAGCACACACCCACTACAAACGGGATTCCCTGTGCACACACACACACACACAAGGGCCGCATAATATTGATTTATTGATAGGGGTGAAACGGTGAAAACGTGAACACGGGCAGCAATTGGCCCGCAGGCTGGACTTTAGACATGCCTGCCTTACATGATTATCTTGTAACATAAGACCCTGAACGACCCATTAAGGCAGGGGTCGGCAAACTCCAGCCTTTAGGGCGGGTCCGGCCTAGTGTGCTTCCGCCCACCCCATAAATGGCCTAGTGGCCATAAAACTTTGCCGACCCCTGCATTAAAGCATTCTCTATTGTATGTTATACCTGTATTTCTAAAAACAAACCAGAGAATATTTATATGCTTACTAAAGACGCATTTCCTTCCTTCTAATGTGTGCAGAATGCATAAACCACAGTTGAGCTCAGCAATGTACAGTAGTTTACAACCTTGTTATTTGATTGATATAACCATGTTATTCAGAATAAATATCAGACACAGAATTCAGTCAGTACTAATGACAGAGGAAAGATATGCCTAGTTATCCTTACTGGAAATGTTAAAATTGGCCATTACTGAAATATACAGTACATCTTGTTCCAGCATTATTATTGATTCATAAAAAGTAATTTTCTTTGCATTAGACTAGCTGGACACTAAACGTATTAGGATCAGACACATTTACCTAGCTGATGTGTCTAGATTGGGACAAATTACATCCATGCCAAGACCACCTAAGTGAATTTAAACACACCTGATTTACACAGCTAATCAATCTAAGCTGGACTGATAATGGGAGACGTATTCAGGTGTGAGTAAATCTACACACCCACAACTGCAACGTACTCTCTATTTCATAAAAATTATACCTTTGATCCTACATTTACTTTAGATGAAACATTTATTTTTGGGCATGTTAGAGATAACCTGCATTCAGATAACCTTTATTCAGAACAACTATTAAATCAGAAGTGTAATATTTCTCAATAGTATTTTCTTCTCAAGCTCAGTGTAACTTTAAATTATTTTTATGTTTCTCTACTATCTGACAAAAATTAAAACTAGAGTATTGTATACATACCATATAATTAAGATTATGCTTTTCCAAAATAGATTACCTGCAAAGAAAATACTTTAATTTTTCGATAATCTACATGCAAATGCTCCAATTTATATAAAAAAAACAATTAGCTTGAGACGAACCTCATGTTAAACTACCATATACAAATGGCTCATCTCCAGCTAACAAATGTGCATGTCTACTTCTAACCCATATAATTAACTGAGATTGACAGAAGGTAGCAAATCTCTAATCTACAAACCTTTTTTTGAATTGGGTAATTGATGAAAAAGTGTTTTTGTTCATTGTGCCACAAAGACATAGAGTTCCACTGTAATTGTATCTATATTATCCACAGATGGTCAACCTGCACTTAGATATTTAAAATAGTTGTTTTACCTATCATTTGCAGTGAGACATTTTCATCCTCAATCTCATTCATATGAAGAGAGGATGTAGAAAAATGTATTTGACATTCATTTTCTCACCCTTACTCAAGAGTAAATTGACGTTAGAGTGAATGATTGTTCTAAATGAGGTACAAAATACCATATCCCGCTTAACACAAAGACAAGACTCCAAGGCCTAAATGCTCTCCCACGTATATAAAAAATATGGATCATATGGCACCAAAACTGTTACTTATCTTTTTTTTACACCAATATAATTACATTATTGAAACAAGGTAAAAATGCCACAGCTTGCAGTTTCCATCATCTAATTTGTATCTTAAACTAACAATAAAAACAAAAAATAAAGTATTTTATAGGATCCAGATTCTAATGAATGTTGATATCTATCATCCACTAATTTATTTAAATAAATCTGGGTTTATGCAAGATAAATAAACATAGGATCAACATATAAAATACCGGTTAATAGATCAAAAAAACAAACATGGGGTATATTTACATTTATTTATTTATATTTGATTCTATATACAGGTAGTCCCCGGACTGTAGGTTTGTTTTTAAGTTGAACTTGTATGTAATTCGGAACAGGTACATTATTTTAGTATATACAATTAAGACAGATGTTTCAACATATTATTAGGCAGCATGGTGTCAGTTACTGTATAAAATCCTCACTGTAAGTTAATCACAAACAAAGCAAAAAAAATAAATCTTTATGGAGCCTAATCATTCATTATCTTTTGGAGCAAGCTGTGTTTTGATATGCAAAAAAACAACTGCAGAGTTTGTCTTGGTCATTACAGAGTTAAAAGAGGCTGCAGAAAGAGCTCACCCCCCTAAGATCCCCCACAACCTCACCTGTGTTTAGCAAAAGATTTCTTCTGCAAGTCACACAAACCGCCCCTCCCCCCATCAAGCCTCCGTCCTGCACACGGCGAGCAGGGAAGATGCATTCGTATCTAGGAGGCCTCTGTATATCGGATGTCCTTCACCCAGGGACTACCTGTAATGGAACTTCTTTATAGATTATAACCTTTTATAGAGATTTATATACTTCATCATTGTCCAACAGTCCCCAGAGCAATGCATTGTGCAATTTGCTCTTTTGAGCTCCATAGGAGCACTCAGCAGTTGCTCTGGTTTACAGATACTGATGTTAATATTCTGTGTCATGAAAACTCTGGCCTATTGCTCTCCTATTTTGCTGCCATTCATCCATTTGCTGTTTTTTGAGATCATTGTTCTATTATGTGACCTAGTCTCAGACAAACATTAACCGTTGCACAGATGGCCTCACACTTGAGTCTAGAATCTAGAAAACCAGCCCAAAATATAACCTTTCCACCACCATGTTCAAAAGTTAGTATGAGATGTTTGTGCAGAGAATTTTTTAGTTTTTTCTTTCTAAAGGACATTGTTCCCGAAGTCTTGTGTTTTTTTAAGGTGAAGCTTTTACTTTCTGTCATGTACTTTTTAGAGAGAAGTGGCTTTCTCCTGGCAGCCCTTCCAAACAACCACTTATTCAGTCATTTTCTAATTGTACTTGAATGAACTTTATTATGTAAAATGGTAACTGTGGCCTGTAGACTCTGAGTTGTAACTCTTGGGTTTCTTGCAATTTCTCTGAGCATTATATAGTGTGACCTTGGAGTAAATTTGCTGGGACATCCATTCCTGGGAAAAGTGTCAACTGTCTTAGATGTCACCCACTTTATTAATGTTTGATACTATAGAATGATCGACTTCAACTAGTTTGGAAATTACCTTATAACCCTTCCTAGCAACAATTACCTTTATAAGAACATTGCTGATGCCTTTCCTCCTTGGCATTGTGTTAACACAAGACTGCTCCAGAACAGGAAACAGACAAAACTTCTGCTTCTTTGGAGATGGTCACACTTGTTGATAATCAATTCATCAAATACATTTGATTACCAGCACCTGGCTGCTACTTACCAACCTAATTTCTATGGAAGTGGTAAGGATGTACCTAATTTTGCACACCCTGCCTTTTGATTTTGCTAAATAAGTATTGTAATAGTGTAATAAGTCATGTGCCATTGTTCACCTGATGTTGTATTTACCTAATTTTGGCACCTGGGTGGTCTGGGTATTTAAATAGAGCGTGTGTAGTTGAGGCAACATGTTCCTATGCTAGTGCTCTGTTGGTGTCTCTCCAGTGACACTGTGTACCTCCTGTGCTTTTTTTGTTACAGTGTGCATCTCTAGTGTGTTTATGGATCTTTCTTGACCCCCGCATTTCCAGTGACACCGTGTACCTCTGATGACCCTAAGTGTCTCTAGTGTCCTTTTTTGATTTTCAGAGCTTCCCTTTTCCTCTTCTGATTCACAGATCCTGGTACCTTGCTAGGAACTACCTGCTCCCATGCATTTGAGGGCTGCAACCTGGAAGTAGATCACAGCAAGTCCATTCTCTCCATAAACTCTGCACCTTGGTCACAAAAAAAATCAGCTGAAGAAGACCTCCTCAAGAAGAGAGAAGACACCACTTTCAGCACTGAAGCAATCAGATATACAATTTCCCGATCTCTCCTGTTTTAAATTGTTTTAGCAGGACTGATTTAACAGGTAGGGGTGAATAAAAGTAGAAAACGATAGTATAGATACTTTTATTGTAACTTGCTTGTTTAATGCTACAGGTACAGTTTTGTACAGCGAACTTGTTGGAGGAGCCGGTCGTAGATGCGGGCGGTCAGTAAACAGTCATAAATCAAAGAAATACCTGTATACAGCTTTAAAAATCAGTCTCAGCACTAAACATTGCATCAGAAAACTGGGTTTTGTCTTACACACTTCACCCAAACGGGCTTCTTCAGAAGCGCTTTTTTTTCCCCTTTACTTTTATATTTTTAATAGACTAAATAACTTTAGTCCCAATTTCAACTTTTGTGATTCAGGCAGGCATTTATTGCAGAAAGGGACAGGTGATGTTTTGTCAGCTGTCAGATTTTGCTGATCCTGGCAATCCTTGCTTCCCTTGACATGGCAGGAATGAATGAACTTCTGCACGCCTTGGTTGGAATTACGTGATCTCAGCAGATCCAATCCAGATGGCTGAAGATGTTTTTTGGGAAGTGAAGAAGGAAGATGGAACGGGGATAGTTGAGTAGTCTCAGCTTTAGTTCCATTTTGTTTACTGTCTTTGTATGATTACGAGGATTTTCCATCACATCATGCTTTGTATGCAGAACAGCAAGTGAGAAGATATCTCTGCAATATAGAGAATATACTTTCTTGGTTGTCATGGAACCAAATAACCCCAGTGAAAGATTTCCCATCTATTTTTGTTCTGGTGAAAACTCAGTGCAACCACCCCCTAATTTTTGATACCTACCTGGATACCTACGTCACACATCCCAGGAGGCTCTTGGCTTCTCCATTTGCACATGCCCAAGCTTTTCGGGCATGTGCATAAGGAGACATTTTGCCAAAAGAGAAAGAAATTGCAGATCTCATGCGCAGAGAGATCGGCAAGTTTTTTTCCCATCTACGCCACTCAATCTCGTGCCTGTGTCGGGTGATGTAGGAAAAAGAACCCGAAAAAACAGAGAGAAGAAGGTGGCGCCCAGTGCGCCTGCCTGAAGGCGGATTTCAGGACAAAGCGGCACCCAATAGAAGAAACCTCTGAACCGATCGACTGCGCTGCGGGTTTGAAGGTAAGTAGATTTTTTTTTGTTTTGAGTAGTTTTTAGGTTTACTTCCTCTTTAATGTCCTGGACAATAGAAGCGAGGAAATCTTCTATAGAAATTTAAACCTCTTACTACTTGTATTTACTAAAATCATATTTCAGCATAAACTTGCTTTTATATATGGTTTATTTTGATTGTGACACTTTGTGAATGTCATTTTATGCAGTACTAGATTTCACTTTGCTATATTAGAGAAAATCTGGGTAAGGTATACTGAAAATGGTTTTATTTTCAGGTTTCTGGCTCTACAGACAAGAGTGTATTGGAAGTCGGCTCCTCACATAAGCATTTTTCTATTCACATGTTAACACAGTAATCACTTAAAAGTTTCGCTGGCTGTTAAACAAGTGAATGAACATTGTGCGCCGCGAAGGATTAAGGGAGTTGTAGTCTTTTAAGCAGGAAACACTGGCCAGCTGTAATGTATCAGGAACCGCAGCAGAACTCGATATCCCATAACCAGGAGAGTCCCAGTCGGATCACGTGATCAAAACATAACGTGACCACGCCAGAGCGAGGCTCGGAACGCACGTTCGTCCACTGGCTAGCTGTCTTCCTTCCGGCCGGGTGCTCTCAAATGAGCTTCATTGGGAAGCTGTCCAGCTGACTGAATGCAGAAGCTGCTTCCATATATTTTTTTGTGAAAAATGGTGGCGAATTTATAAACGCTGGGCGTAGAATACCAGCAGAGCACCTATAATATTGCCTTGTGTATCACAGGCTTGTAGGTGTCAGTGAATCCCTGATCTTCTGGGTGCCCAGTCCGCAGTCTCTTTGTTGGAGGTTTTATTTTCCATTAACACTTTGGATTAATTGGCCTTCAGTCCTGGTGGCGGCGACCGCACGTGGAAGTGGTGGCGCAGCGCCCCGTTAAAGAGAGACAAAGTGAGTGCAGCGCATGGGCATGTGTGATACGCATGTGTGATGCACATGTGTTGTATGGTGGTAATGTGCATGGTGAAGAAATATGTTTATATTTTACAAAGCACACCTGTAAATTTGGAAAGCCTAACAGAAGGCGGGTTATGAAATGTAATGATGGGGCCGTTGGTGGTGGTTTTAGTGCATTATGTGAATGTTGTGTTAAATGCATACTCCGTTGTTGGGATTCCATTACTATTTCTGTGTTCTCACAATGGGTGGGGGTATGACAAGTGAACCACCGATTAGCATATTAGTGTAGAACTCCTTAGTCCCGCTCACTGTATTTTATTGAAGTGCGTTATTGGCGATGTGCCAACCCCAGAATACTTATTACTTAAGGTATAAAGGAACTTTGGAGAGAATTTCGGCCGGGAATTTTAGCAGTACATGCATGGTTTTTGGGTCCAAAAAGGTTGTACAAAGGTTTCCCTCAAATGTGTTACAATTTTCCATTCAGTGTACTCTTTTATATTACTTTGGGAGTCCTGTCACTGATGCGTTTCGCCTGCACGGGCTTCCCCATCACATAGATTCACAGGCTTTTGCAGTGACTGGAATGGAAGGTGGAAGAAAAGTTCACACCAAATGTTGTTTGTATCCATGTTGGTTTCCATATGGTAACAGGGTGGCATGATCTTCTGCAATGTTGTTCCCCACTATCAGCTTCTAGAGGAATTTATTACCACCTGCTGCCTGGACTTTTTTTTCTTTTTGAATCCTTTTTGAACAATTTGAATCACCTAAGGAGAACATAATCACTAACCTAAAAAACTTAAGTGGTGTCTGGGAACAAATCCCTAAACCCCCTCCGCCCAATGGGGGAACAACATTTGAACCTCCCCTTCCATCCTGTTAATTATGGAAACAAAAATGAATACTCACAAGATTTAGTGTGAAATTCTTTGAAAAGTTGGGGCACCAGACAGTTAGGGTACAATACAAAGATGATGGAACAATGGGACATACTAAGGGGGTAGGCATAACAAAGCTAGAACAAAGAATAGTATGGCAGAAAAAAACTAAAGTTTTAGGGATTACTCAATTCTTACAGCAACGACTACTCAGATCACTAAATTTGTCATGTGTTACCCCGCCTACATTGTGACCACCGGCCTACATCTCTCCACCCAGCCAAAAAAATGTCTGATGAGTGGTCAAAAGATGTGCAGAGCAACACATGGCAAATTTAGTGTTCCAGTTTGTCATAGGAATCCTGTAACTCCTATAAGTTTGTTCCATTTTTCCATCGTCTTTGTGTTATCCCCCAACATTTCAGTTACCACCCAAAAACAGTGCTGGATGGTGCGCCCAGCTAAAAGGGGTTGGGGGGAACACTGTAAATGCATTTCAAGTACAAATCCCATTCATTCCTATTTGACTAAATCATACCCATGTACTTCATGCCAAGGAGATTTGATTCATTCAGAGCAGTATGATATGGCCTCATCAATTCTTCTGACCCACGTCTGTGCACTCTGTTGCTACTCCATTCCTGTATTGGAGGTTGGAATCAGCATGGTGTTAACACTGTTATGGAGCTTACATAGGGGTTGATAATGTCATCGTCCCCCATTGACCGGCCTGGTAATTGGCTGTCTCCTGGTAAGAAGGTCACATGGCTTCCATATATGGAAGGATCAGGTAATTTTGTGAAGGCTCCAACCTACAACGAAGGTGTGCACAGTGTTGTTTAAGGGGTTCTATAACAAATTAGAAAATTGACAGAGCCTCGGACAGTTATTTTAAAGAAAACCTATGGTCTGTCCATGCGGGACAGAGAAGTGGATTGGCTGCAATGTATTCCTTCTCAGCAGCAAATCTCTTTACTAATGTAAGCACAGGACAGAGGGCACGAAGTTTATGGATTTGGGAAAAATGGGGTGGGGGAATTTGTAAATTGAACCGGTTACCTTGTTCTGTGTAGGAAAATCAATAGTACTCCTTAATGCGATTTTGAAATGCTGGATCTACTATGGGTCCAAGAAAATGAATAGTAACACATAATTACATCTACAATGCGGTTTTGTTTATTTAAAATTCATTTGCATCATGTTAAACACAAAAATTCTGCTCCAGACTTTAGTAGTAAGTAATGTACAGTAGAAGATACACGAGAAAAGCAGGGAATTTTTGACTGAGTATGTTTTTTATATGCAAATATATAAAAAACTACTCCGCTAAAAATCCCCTGCTTTTGTTGTGTATCCTTTACTTGGCTATCACTGAAATACTTAGAGATAATTGAAAATACCCATTAATTACATTATTTTCCAATGTACGGTAGAGGACAAGTTTACAAAAGTGGGCATAACAGGCATGTAGTAACGCACATCATGTACTGTATTCCAATATTTGCAATTGTTTCGTACATCATTTTCAATATTGTTAGTTTTTCTTACAGATGATGAGTATTATGGTATATGAGATTGGATTTAAACGAAAAGGTCTTCCTTTTGCTTTTTCTTTCTTTTTGTTTCCATTATATTGCGGTTGGGCTGAAACTTTCAATTTTCTGTTTCATTAAGTTTGGTTGTCTTCATTTTTCTTCATCTCTTTTCTGAACACAGAAAAGAGAGTATGCTAAACTGAAGTCTGATTGAAATGAATATACATATAATTTAAACTTCTTAATGACCTGTTGGGCCTCTTGTTAAAATATTTATGCTTGAGCTGAATCAGGTAAACACAACAGGGTAAGAAGCTGGAAGTACAATGTGCATCACATGGCAATAAGTCAAATTGTATGTGGTACTACTTTAATTTAAGTACAATAAATTCTTATTGGCTGTTATGGTTGACTATAACTAGTATTAACCTCTTGTTGATTTTTTTTCTGGTCAAAATCCACATCCTACAAATGGAGATTGTGCCTTACTCTGCACTGCTTCACCTGCCACTTTGGTTGGCAATTCCTGGCTGTCAAATGACAGCTGAAGCTTGGCAAGTTCCACCTGTTGGGGTAAAACTTGTTTGTAAACCCAGCTGAAAAAATGTAATTCTGAAATATATTGTGACATTGCATTTACTTTTTACTATTTACCTACAGAACAAAGGTGTGACTTCTGATATGCATATGACTTCATGTTAATTCTAAAGTGCTCTAAAGTTATGTCTACTTCTAAATAGGATGAGCAAGGTTCTAAACTCCAAAGGAAAGTATACAGGTCTAGTTTGAAAACAATGTTGTAAAATCTAGCAATTTTATGAGAAGAAATTATGTTTAAAAAAAATTCTAAACCTCTGCTTTATCATGAAGGTAAGAGACCATAAATAGGCAGATTGTACAATCATAATAAAAGTAAGTTCATGGATAGCTGATATGGTTTGTTCATTCTTGTTCTTAGAATAGGTTGTTCCAGATTAGGTGTCAATAACAAGAATCCCTTGGTGAGTTTGCTGTAGGAAACTGCCTAAATCTCTGATGGTTCTGGTGGTGCCTTTGCAATTGACGTGAGTGTTGTCATCTTGCCAGATTCCATTGTGGTTATTTGATTGAGTCTGTCAAAAGATTTAAAAAGACTGACAAGCTAGTTAAACTTAATCATTCCATTGAAATGAGAACAATATAGAACTGGTATAGATTTTAAAAGATTGGTACTTTTTTTGCAGGACTAACCAGTTGAAAAAATATATCTCAGCTGACTATTTGATGTTAAATTTAGTGTCTAAAAACCCCAATTTCGTTGGAATATCTGCAAGTAACTCTTGCAATAGGTAATGTCCAGCATCTACAGTCAGAAATGAATTGCACAACTTTGCTATCTAAATTGAGCTTCAAAGTAAAGCTGCGTACACACCTGCAATTTTTCTCGTTGGAAAGGATCTTTCACGATCCTTTCCAACGAGAAAAGACTGCACGATGCATGAACGATGCTGTACATACAGCACCGTTCATGCTCTATGGAGAGGGGAGGGGGAGAGCGACGGAGCGGCACCCTGCTGCGCGCTATCCCCTTCCCTTTCATTAGGATCGGTCGTCGTCCATCGTCCATGGATCCGCCAGGACGGTCGTCGGACGATGGACGACGACCGACTGTACACACGGCAGATTTTCGCCCGATAATTGGCCGATACCGATTATCGGGCGAGAAAAATTTGCCGTGTGTACGCAGCTTAAGACTGCAGTTTGCTTTTGAACATAAGGATACCAACCAGGCCTTTGCAAACAATGTGCTGTGAAATGATGAAATACAGTTTGTTTAGCCAAGGTAACAGTCAATGTCTTTGGTGTAAATTCAGAAGAAGAACATTGTACCAACTGTTAAACATGGTGGTGAAAATGTTCTGGTTTGCGGTTGCTTTCCTGATTCTTGGCCTTGGCAGCTTGCAGTCATTGAGTTAACAATGAATTCTGTTTCATATCAAAGTGTAGCAAATAAGAATGTATGACTGTCCTCATTGTCCCAACTGAATTTAACTAGAAATGGACAAGAAAATAAATGATCCAATTCTCAGTACATAATATACCAAGGAATGGTTTAATAATCATGAAAAAGATTTATGAACTTCCCTAGTTAAAGCCAAAAATTGAATCCTGTTGAAAGGTTGTTGGGGTGGGCCATCAAATAAATAGTTAAGTGATAAAACCCATATAATACGTTCAGCAATACCACAATGTATAGATACAATACATAGATACAACTAATGATATTTATGTTAAATTATTGAAAAGGCAAAATTCTCCTGTTTTTGTATATTTATATCATTACTTGCAGAAACTGTTTAAATGAAGATCCAATGTGCCTGTTTAAATATGTTGAAAAAAGTCAACAGATTTCAGGTGTTATTACATTTTCATATGATTGAACCTTCTAAATATGTGTATAGTGATTGGCAGGACAGCTGGCAAAGATCACAGTTGGGCAAAATGTTTTATTCTAACGTGTTTTTTTTTTCTTCTTTAGACATTCCCAGACTTGACCTAACAACTGTACACTCTTTATTTTTCCTTATTTATACATATATATGTATGCTGTTGGCAGTGTCATAATTATTCTCTAAATCTTTCATTTCACCCAAACAAACCAACAATTAGCTCCATGTCCTACTGAACTCCCTGTGTGAATTGGTTGTACCATGTCTCTATATCATACCAGACTCCCAGGTATGGATAGTCAGTTTGATTATGTTCTCAATTGAGGGTGGGATCATCCTAAGGGTTTTCTCCACCTCCAAACACTACCTTTTATCCATTCCTAAGGACCTGTTGTCATCCCTGTTTTTTCAAAGCTAAATTCAGGCCAATATTTCTTTACCCTTGCTTAAGGAAAGGGAATTGTTTTTGTCCAGAGGAAAATAAATAATTCATGTTATTTACAACCCTCCCACAGATTTACACTCCGCTGCACAATGAGTTCCTTTTTGCTGCTCTATGGTCGGAGGCAATAAATTTTGTACAATGCAGAACTCGCAGTGCAATGTTGTTAGCAAGACACCAGGGGCCCACAGACAACCCCAAACATCAGATGAAAGAGCCAGCTGCTGGGGAAGGGAAATTAGTAAAAAAGCAACTTGTTACTCTAAACACAAACCAGAGTTTACTCCAATAAATGGAGTCAGTTTCTACCACTCAGTGTCTCAGGGAGCTTTAGAAGTGGTAGAATTCTGTCTCTGGAAAAGTTCCTCCACAGCCTGTAATAGACTTAACCAATTAGTTGGTGTAGGTTGTCATCCTATCTTTGCACTTAAAGCCATTTCCATCTTCAGACATCAGGTTAAGAAGCTGTTGGGTTGCAGCTTTTTATGTAGTAGGAGAATTCATGGGGGCCGTAAGTGTCTAAGGATGTGAATGCTTCTATCTTCCATGTTTCATCATCCCCTGTATTTTGCAAACAGTTACAGTTCCTAGAGTTTTTATGAAAGTTCAGATCTCTCAATTAAAGAAATGAAACACATCCTCCATTATGCAAATTGGGCAGATAAATGGCAAGCAGACTTCAAGTTGGCAGTGGTTTGAACTGGGGTAATGGTCCTTTCATGGTGTTTCATTAGATCTGTTTATGGTATGGCACACTAAACATGAATCTGATGACATCCTGGAAACACAGAAGAATACTTGAGTGCAGGGAATGAAACCTGAAGACACTCTAGCAGATGTGTAGTGTATTCTTTGATCATCACGTTCATACTGTACCCTATAATATTTTTTTCCCCATTGATAATTCATCACCTGCTGTGTAAGATTCTGTTGAAGGAATTCCCACAATTCTGAAACTCTGGACTGGCCAAAAAAAAAAAAAAAAAGATTCTTCTGGGAATTTTGCTCTGGAAAATCCAGAGAGTGTGGACAGACCTTTCCTTGACAACTTTTTTTTTTTTTTAAATAAAGAAAGTAAAATCTCCCCGGGGGGGTACCAAAGGGGAAAGACAACTAACAGGAATTGTAACCCTCCCCTACTGTTCAAAATAGGAACGTTTGCGTAATGTCCAAACTAACAGATTTGAACACTGGACTCTATGCCCTATGTACTTTGGCAAGTTCTGTAGAGGTTTCAGTGCTGTTGGGGCTATGCTCATCCTTTATGATTAGTGTGAGACAGAGGTCACCTAGGTCAGGCATCAGGAACAATTGACATGATTTACCTGAAAAGGTTATGTTGGAAGGGCCCACTTTGACCCTTTCTAGCCACAGCATATTATATTATTATATATTATATTCACTCATTTCCTCTAGGTTTTTCTCATGTTCGCTTAATTCAGTATTGATATGAATTTAGGTCTTTGGTGTACAGTTAGTTTTATATATATGTATTCAGTGTATTCAGTTTTGTTTTGTTTTTTCTTTTAATCTACTCTTAGTATCTCATAATTACCCAAATGAAAACACAATTTTACACAATTTGTCAACTTACAAAGAAGAAAAACCTGAACTATCCGTCTTAGTAAAGCAGCTTTGGCGGCAATAACAGCCTCAAGTAGTTTTTTTTTATTGATGCAACAAACTTTGCACACCTGGATTGGGGGATTTCTGCCATTCTTCTTTGCAAATCCTTTTAAGCTCAGTCAGGCCTGGTGGGGACCACTGGTGGACAGCCATTTTTAAGTCTCTCTGGAGGTGTTCAATAGTGTTGAAAAGGGAGCTCTGGTTGGGCCACTCTGGGACATTTACAGAGTTGTTGCTATGTCACTCCTGTGTTGTATTTGCTTTGGATCATTGACATGTTGGAAGGGGAACCTTTGGTCCAATCTGTGGTTCTGAGCACTGTGGAACAGGTTTACATGGGAATGTCTCTTTAGTTTGGGGAAATGTAAATGAAGCAGTCCCCCAATCCCTGCTGCCTAAAAACACCCCCATATGATGCTGTCACCACCATGTTTCACTGTTAGGATAGTATTGAGCAGATAAGTGGTTCCTGGTTTGTTCCAGATGTTTAAATTTTAATGTGGTATAGCAGAGAAGCCTCTCCTCAGTGCAAAAAGACAGATCGCTGGAGGGCTGACAGTTACGGTCGTCCTCCTGGAACATAGTCTCCACACAAGATCTCTGGAGCTCAGTCAGAGTGACCATCAGGTTCTTAGTTCTCTCTCACAAAGACCCTTCTCCCTCAATGGCTAAGTTTTGGCTGGAAGACTAGCTTTTAGAAGAATCCTGATTGTGCCAAACTTCTTTCATTTGAGAATTATAGAGGACACTGCGCTATTGAAAACCTTCAGTGCAGAAGAATTTTTTTGTAGCCTTCTCTGAATCTGTGCTTTGCAGGAATCCTGTTTCTGAGATCTGCTGGCAGTTGCTTTGACCTCATGGCTAGGTTTTTTACTCAGATATGCATTCTCATCTTTGAGGCCTTCTGTAGAGAGGTGTGCCTTTCCCAATCACGTCCAAGCAATTTACTTTACCAAAGGTGGACTCCAATCAAGGTGCAGAAACATTTCAACAGTGATCGAGAAGTTGGAGGCACCTGAGCTAAATTCTAAGTGTTGTTGCAAAATGTCTGAATACCTATGAAATATTACTTTTTTTTCCCATTTTTATACAATATTGTCTAAAAATTTGTTTTTTTTTTTATTTTGGGGTGGTAAGTGTTGATTAATCACACATAATTTTATATGAAAAGGAATACTAAAATATACTTCACATGAACCCCTCAGATTTATTTTAAAGATAATTATCAATTCTGACATCATGGAGAGCTGGAAAAATACATATTTTGAATAAATATGGTAGCACCACATAAAAGCATCCTGTATAGACTGGCTAAATTGACAGTTCCAGAGGGGTACATTAGATTAACTTTTTAGTTCTGGGATCTGCCTTTACATAGGAAAGTAAGCAAACCATACATAAGTTTTTAATTTTCTTGTCTCATACAAGATATATATGTAGCATTTGGTATGTTATGCAACCTAGTTGAATATCATTAGAATGTATCTATCTAAATAGAATCCTTGAAAAAAATCAAAAAAACCCTTGATTTACTACCCAAAGCTCTTTATGCACAAGCTCTTTTTGCAGAGGATGCAAAATGTGTGCCAGCATTCTTGAATTATGTTTATTCCTAGAGGTACAAAAGGCATAAAGATCCATTCTTAAGTACTGCACAGTTTACAAAATATAAGGACCCCTACAAAGTCCTCTGAATCTTTGGAAAGAGGAATATTTTCACACATGCTGTGCTTTATTTTTGTAATTGGGTTTTTAGGTTCATAGTGGGAGGTATGTTTTGAGCTGGCACCTATTTTTTATAAAGCAGCCCTGCTGTGACAGTAATTTGGAAACATGTAATCCCTAAGCTTTGAATTCTGTGTAGGATTGCTTGCAGAGTTTAGCTGATTGTCCTGATTGTGTGAATGATCAACTTGCCTAATGATATAGTACTCTAGACAGGAAGGGGATTTCTGTGTCGCAAGCACCTGCTACTTGTGCTGCATACATTGTATCCCAGCTTCACAAAGCTTCTATTACAGGGACTGGTTAAGCCAATGGAAGAACAGTTTATATAGGATGGCTTCATACTATTTGCTGATTATTCTTTATGGTGCCATCAACTATTTTATGTGAAGCAATGTTATAGTGTAAAGCCTTCTTTTTATCTTGCTTGGCAGTATGTGAAAAGCTTGCCCTCATTAAATGAATGGAGCTGAAATACAAGCCCCGTTTATTGGTAACATCTAAAGGCACCCTGCACAATATTTAAAAAAAAAAAAAAAAAAGTGGAACCCTGTTTATCTTTAAAATGTGCCCAGTATGTCTAGCACCTGTGTTTTTATTTCACATTTCATTTCAAATATAAGCATTAACGGGAGATAAGTATGTGCAGTATAGAAAAGTCAGCTCAGCTGGGAATGTGGTAAAACGTTTTTAAAAAGTTGAGATTTAAAATGCCTTTTGTTTAATTTTTGTCCTACTTGGGTAACACTGCAGAACAACGATTTTGCTACTGGGAATAACATATGTGATTTACATGATATCGAGTGTGCTGATTCCAAATTTGAACTCACAATTTGCCTATCACGTACAGATTTTAAGTGATAGGAGTGCTATACTGTTTAAATGGTCAGTATTTGGGTAATGTATTTTTACATGGGACTGTTATAACAGTTGCAGCTACCACTATGACTGCTGCTGCCTCAGCTGAATCACGCCCCCTGGTGGCATGCATGTTCCAGCAGCGGCTGGGCATGTCTGGGCAAGTCAGTGAGCTGACGCCACAAATAAGTTATACAAGGCGAGATGGACCAAGGGCTTGTCTCTAGTGCAAAACCATCTTATTGGATAGTACAGCTAGGTCATAGTGAGTCTGTTTTGAGCTAAAGATGAGTAGGTGCAGCTGTATTATTAAACCGGACAAATTTTGCTACATTTGTGGAAAATATACCCTGTGTGATCGACGCAAGAACCTAAACAAGAGAGTGAGATTTGTTTACAAGTATTACTTTGGATGTGGAATTGGAGATCAGGATAAAACTGGGCATCTTATATCTGCTGTCAGGTGTGTTAAATTGGCCTAACACAATGTTTGAATGGGAAAAGTAATAAAATGCCTTTTGCTGTGCCTCATCATCACACGGACTGCTACTTCTGTATTTGTAAAATTGCTGGGTTTTCAAAGAAGACTAAAAGTCAAAAATCCTCTATCCTGATTGTAAATCTGCTCTGAAGCCAGTGTCACATGATGCAGAGGGTCCAGTGCCAGTCCCTCCTACATCTGTTGTTACTGACAGTGACATGTCCAATGAGGTCAATGGTAATGAATGGTATGAACCCCAATTTGAAGAGGGTAAGCCACATTTTATAAGCCAATCAGATTTAGATGATCTAGTAAGGGACCTGTTTTTGTCAAAAGAGAAGTCTGAACTGTTAGCCTCCAGATTAAAGGAGTGGAATGTGCTACAAGAAGGAAATACAACTTCACACTTTGTGATCGTCACCCAAAGTTTGCAGGTTATTACAAGCTGGAAAACGACATTTGCTTCTGTACCGATGTGAGTGGTTTGATGATAGGGTTAGGTTGCAAATACATACCAGAACAGTGTCGAGATTGTTCAAAGATCTGAGCAAAGCAAGTTTGAAAGCTGTATTGCTGCATAAAGGTAACAGAAAACCCTCTGTTCCTCTTGCTCATGCCGAGGGAATAAAAGAGGCATACGAATCCACGGAGATCATTTTGAAATTGATTAACTATTCAGAACACAAGTGGAACGTTTGTGGTGACCTGAAGGTGGTGGGATATACAAAATATACAGTTCGGTCCATAAATATTTGGACAGACAACTTTTTTCTAATTTTGGTTCTGTACATTACCACAGTAATTTTAAATGAAACAACTCAGATGCAGTTAAGCTGCAGACTGAACCTAATTGAGTATGCATTTCAGTTGTTGAAGACTAAACTTTGGACAGAAAGGCCCACAAACAAACAGCAACTGAAAGCCGCTGCAGTAAAAGCCTGGCAGAGCAATAAAAAGGAGGAAACCCAGCACCTGGTGATGTCCATGAGTTCAAGACTACAGGCTGTCATTGCCAGCAAAGGGTTTTCAACCAAGTATTAGAAATAACCATTTTATTTTCAGCTTTTTAATTTGTCCAAATACTTTTGAGCCCCTAAAATGAAGTTATTGTGTAAACTAAAAAGGCTTTAGTTCCTCACATTTATGCAATCTTTTTGTTAAACCCACTGAATTAAAGCTGAAAGTCTGCGGTTCAACTGCATCCGAGTTGTTCCATTTAAAGTTAATTGTGGTAGTGTACAGGACCAAAATTTTAAAAAAGTTGTCTCTGTCCAAATATTTATGGACCTAACTGTATGTGCTTTCTCTGTGGAACAGTTGTGATGACAGTGACCAATACAAATGAAAGAATGGCCACCCAGACCTAAACACACTGTTGGCCAGTACAACGTGAAGCATAAGTAACTCATTGGTCCATAGAAAGTTTACCTTCTGCCACTTCATATTTAACTTGGATCCATAAAATGTTGTTGTTGCAATGGGTCATGATGGTATGGGTTTTCAGTATCTGAAGGACAAGTTTGGAAAAGTTAAAACAGATGCTAAACTGAAAGCAGACATTTTTGTTGGTTCCCAAATCCGCAATTTGATACGTGATGCCACATTCAGAGACAAACTCAACCCACTTGAACTTGCTGCTTGGGATTAACTTGTGCTTGTTGCACAAAACTTTCTGGGCAACCAGCGAGCTGAAAACCATGCTGAACTTGTGAACAACATGCTAACAGCATTCCATCAGCTTGGCTGTCGAATGTCCCTGAAAATTAATTTCTTACATTCCCATCTGGACTTCCCACAAAATTTGGGGTATGTGAGTGAATAACGCAACTATTACTGGTTTCTGCAATGGGAGACAGTGGAGAGCCACAAACGCAAAAGCAAGTGCCTGAAAGACTTCTGAAGTGTACATGTGTGTTTAACAAGGACTCAGGTGAATTATGTGTAATTGTATTTGTTGATGCAACATAAAACTACGTTTTTGTAATGTCATGGAACTATGAGGCAAAAGTTAGTTATGTATAGAGATTAAATAGTAACTGCGGAATGAGGGAGTGTAGCTAATCGCGTTTATACCTGTAATTACCTTAGGATCCTGGCACCATAGGCAGAATCTAACTTCAGATTTGCATTCAGCACAATTGATTTAGTATAGGAGACATGGATTAGACCAAGTTGCAGACAATATTTATTTTTTGTGATGCAGTGTAATAATTTAAAGTAACCGTAAATTGAGCTTTTAGTTCTGAGTATGTGTTTTACAGTTCAGTGTCTTAAAAACACATTTTACAGCAAGGTAACACAGATGAGAAATAAACATTTCTGCTCTGTGTTTTTAGCAGTCAATCCACTCTCTCATGTGTATGACCATTTTATTAGGTGCTAATTTACATGAGTTTATATGAGATCACTTAGTGTTATGTTCAAAATAAAAATCCTAGGTTGCCACACCTTTTCCTCACTGTCACAACTGACCACTTGGAGTGTTAAGTGGTCAGTTGTGACAGTGAGGAAAGTTGAGTAAGTTAGGTTGAAAAAAGACATCAAGTTCACCCACTAGGGAAATAAACATATCCCAGATATAAAACCCTATAAGAGATGGTTGGTCCAGGTAAAATTTGCTTCAACAGGGGAAAAAAATTCCTTCCTGATTCCATGAGGTAATTGGATGTTCCCTGGATCACCAGTCACTGTTATTTTTACTTGGCCCAGTTAAAACCCAGTTATATTCTGCGCTTCTAGAAAAGCATCCAGCTTTTTCTTAAAACAATCTATAGTAGTTGCTGAAACGTATAGTGATAATGGGGCACAAAGACAAGACAAGGCAAGTCATAGACAGAAGAGAACCTGGCCAACTTTACATCATTGAGGTCCCAGGAACTTTACGAGAGATTTTGTTGATTTCCTTGGGATTTTGTTATTTTAATATGAAACGTGCAAAAGATGGGTTTTGGCTCCATAATAAATGTTAAGGCAACCCTAAATCCTTAAGCAGGGATATCTTTCTGTGGATATTGCTAAAGAAATTCTAGGAGACCCTGGTGATGATTCGCCCATGCCCTATTTTATATATATCAATATAATAGAAAAATAATCATGTTTCAGGCAATTAGGCCAGCTTGTTTCAATTTCATACACTTTTGTTTACTACCTTTTTTGCGACGCTTTGAACGCTTTGTAGAAGATTACAAAGACTGACAACACTGTGTTTAACCTTCTGGGCGTTTCACTGATGTCTGGATTTCTGTACCAAAAGCAGTACACTGTTTTTCATGAATTTTTTTTTTTTTTTTATTAACCTAACTAATTCTGTCCAAAATTCCATGCAAAAAAAGTGGTACAATTTTTTGCATGGAAAGGTTTTTTTTTTTTATTGTAGGCTATAATTCGTAGGCATAACTCATCAACATTTAATACATTTAACAAATTTATTAATAAACTTTAAATACCAAAACACAAAAATCTGTAAAAAAAAAAAAAAAAAAAATAAAAACTAAAGAAAATACATGTAATATAAGTGTACAGTAGCAAATATATTATAAATATATATATATATATATATATAATATTATATAAAGATTTCTTTGTATTGGACTCAATATAGCTATTTTGTATTGAATCCAATACATAATTATTTGAATTTCTTGCCCCGCCTTCCTCCCGCACCGACACAAGCATTGACAGCACCGGGAAACCCCAGAGATCATTTCTGCACACGCCGGGTGAAGACGGAATAGAGAAGATGTCTCCGGAGGAGCTGCAGGGACAAGGTACCATATTTTTCACCGTATAAGACGCTCTGGAATATAAGACGCACCCAATTTTAAAGGAGGAAAATCTAGAAAAAAAAGATTCTGAAAGATTATTCCCCTCTACCCTTTTATGTAAAGTGAAAACTGTGAGTTTAGGCAATGCTTTAATGACATGACTGTGGTAGGGATATTAGATTCGGTTGCTAACCTTTTTGGTACCACTAAAATTACCGGCTCCTGACTATGCATGCGTGGGGAGCCGGTTGTCAATCAAAGGGGAGGAACCTCCCCATAGTGATGTCATAACCCCGCCAATTCTGCCATCGCAGATCTGCGCCTGCTGTGGGAGAGTGAGGGGGTTCTGTGCAGGGGCCTGGGAACTGCTCGGGGGATGTGCTCCGCAGCTCTGGCCATTGCGTCCAACCAGAGCCGCGGACCCCCAAAATCCTCTCACAGACTACCGGTTGGCGAGCGCAGCTTTAAGAGACAGTTAGTGGCCTGACTGCGGACTTTGTAAGCACCGTGTAATATGTCAGCGCTCTAAGAAAAATGGCTAATAATAAAATTCTGCAGCTACTACCTAGCAACTCTAGAAGGGGATAAGAAATGTGGCTCCTGTGAATTTTTCAACCCAATATTTTATTGTGAATTACAACATTTGTAAATCAGATAAATATTGTATTACAATATGTGTATCTATGTTTAGTGTGTATCTATGTTTAGGGTATGATAAACCTCAAACATTAGCTTTTGATGAACAATGTCATTTGAAGTGGCCATGTGTATTTCAACAACAACATTCTATTTTAGATTTGTTAATCCAGATTTTTTTTTTACTTGTTTGGTGCTGGAAACTGGTATACCCAAGATATTTTTTTTCTAGAACCTTGTAAAAGTTTATCCGTTGCACTGCACAACATTATTTATAGTCTTCGAATAATTTCTGCCTGGCGGGAGAAAAATCTCCCCTATTTGTGCATTTTAGACAGCCTGCCAAATGTCTGAGACGTCACACTTGAACTATTTTATGTAAACAGCTGACACGTTGCAGGTCATTTCATCTAGCTTAAATAATACTTCACTTGCAGTCAGGATCTTTTCTTATACAGTAAATCACTTATCCCTGAGGACCCACCCTTACGCACCGCATCTTCTATCCTTTTGTCCTGCTCACCCCTCTTTCTCTGCATCACTGCCCCCTTCAGGGAAGCATCATTGACAGGCAGAGTAAGATACAATAGAGACAGACAGCATGCTGAAAGTAGCAAGCTGGTTGAGATGCAACAAGAAATACACTGACAGTGACACATTGACGTAGTTATAGACTTGGTGACAGCCAGGAAAACTGATAAAGTGACAGACTGTTTGCTATATGGTGAGAGATCTGCTCAGTCAGTTTAAAAATTACTGATGATGACCATATGTATTTTTGGGGTCTTGTGGGACCTGACAGATTTTTTGCTGCTCTGAAACCATGAAGTGGCTACTAGTAATCAGTGGTTTTTCAATTCATGCTGTATTCTTTGAAGTACAAGAAGTGTGAGCTAAGTAAAGGTTGAATATAATGCAGTGAACATCTCTTCCTAAATTGCAGTTCTTTGCTTGTTAAATAAGAAGTCCTAGACAAAGTTGTAGTACAGTCAGCTCCTAAATACAGACTGTAATGACCAGTCTGATATTTCTTCTTTTTTTTTTTTTGTTTTTTAAACAAGCGAGCCAAATTAGGAAAGCCATTGCGATGCCTTCATGTCCTTTTTTTATGTATGGCATATAATATTTTGATTAGTTAGGCTGCTTCTAGGTTGTTGCAAGATTGTTGTAACCTACTTATGCTGATAACCCTAGACCAGTGTTCCTCAACCTTTTTTAACATGAGAGAACTACTTGAAATAACTTTCAGATCTTCAAGGAACCCCTGTTATATTTACTATATCCACAGTACATTACAGTGGTTGGCAGCCCCTTTGTTGTGACCCAATTCTTCAGTAACCACCCAAAAACAGCGTAACAGTGTGGTTACTGAAATGAGCTGGGCGGTGTGCCCGGCTTTAAGCGTCTGGGGAGAGCACTGCATTAGTTTGGAAGAATACCTCTTAACATTGTCGGCCAGTGGAAAGAATGTTACCCATACAGATAGCCAAAAAGATCATTGGTGTCACACTCACCTGAGCGTCACAAATTGATTGAGGAACCGAACTGTTCCATGGAACCCTGGTTGAATAACACTGCACTAAACCATCAATGTTTGTCAGATGTTTATAAGGATTTCTGCTCACATTGACCAGGGATTTATGCAATTTCTAAATAATATGTATGTATATATTTGTTTCACCTGAAAATATGCAAAACTGAGGCAGTATAGTAAAGCAAGCATTTGTTGTGGTAATGCATTTTGATGTATGTTTGGTTCAGGCAGCCAGTTCAGTTTTATTAGACTACCAACACACAACAATGGAGCAGGAAAACACCAAGAACATAATGAAATGATATCAGAGAGTCACTTGAGTTTCTGGGCTTACTGGTTAATAAAGATTAAAAATTAGGTAGTGTCTAAGATCTGCTTGTATACAGTACTTTTAGTATTATATTGTATTGATATAACACCAGCATATTAAACTACATTTTACAAAGTCAATAGTCCTATCAATCACTGTCCCTCAAAGAGGTTCACAGTCATATGCCATTAACATAGTTAAGGTCAGCATGGGGGAAGAGAATGAACCTAACTTCATGTTTTTTGAATTGGTGAGGAAATCCACGAACACACAAACTCAATGCAGATAGTGCCTTGGTCAAGATTCAACGTGGTGCACGGTGCTGTCTTATTATTTATCTAGATGGCTGTCATCACTAGAATACAAATATAGGAAAAAGCTAAAATTTGGTGGTTGTCCTCATTTATGTAAAATTCCCTTTCATTTCCCTTTCTGTTGTTCTTGGTACAAAAATAATAATAAAAACTTTCCTAGCAGAAGACATAGTGGTTTTTCAAATGGCATTGGACTGACCTTCTGTGACATTCTGTATCCGTTCCTAACTTTGAATTATAGCATTTTGTTTGTTTTGTTTTTTTGTTTTTTTTTATTCTTGGTCAATATTCATTTAATACTATTTGCTGATATATGATTTATTTTCATGTGTAATACCTTTTTTTTGTATTTGGTGGAAACATCCTGGTTATTATTGTTGATGTGTTTTTATTTGTAGGGTGTACATAAGAAGATTGATGTCCATTTTTCCCTTCATACTAGTTGTCTTGTTTGGAATAAGTATGGCACAGCTACAAGTAGGAATTCCGGATGAAAAAGAAAAGACAACAGCCTTAAAAGGTATCTTGGACAAGTACCTGGGTGATATTGCCATGGTTTAACCATGAAGAAATATGTGAACTCTTGTACATGCTCTAGGCATGACATGTTTATAGGCTACCGCACTGTCAGGAATTTGTGATTAGGGTAAACATCATCAGATCCTTACTTCAGCAGATAAAAAAAACATTCAGTCTAATGCATGAAAGTACTTGGCCGTCTGACCAGGATTTTGCCATCCAGACTACTGTACACAGAGACCCATAAGTTAGGTGGCATGATTTGAGTCTTCAGTGTATCAGTGAAAACTGACTCCTAAACTCCAAATAAAATGTATCTCACCATTTTATATGGTCCTAATTGCGTCAAGCCCAGCCTACTCCAAGGAATGACTGCTTACACAAGACACACGTTTCTATTTGTTTTTGTTCTGTTATAAAGAACTGAAAAGCACCAATAAAAACATACAAGCAAATAAGGACCAGCACTACTGGCTAAAAAACAGTCTTGGTGCCACCAATGTATAGGCCATATCTTGGAGATCCAAAGGGCATTGTGGTAATTTTGATAATACGCCCAATCATTTATAGATATGCCTGGAGTGTGACCTTTGGTTGTTGTGCCCCATGAACAGAGAGGGGATATGGCAGTGTCTCATTTTAACATGTGGTAATTAACTATAGAATAGGTTAGGAAGAGGGCACAGCTACCTGTGGGCATTACTGCAGGTTAATTACTGGACTTTATTTGTAAGAGAATGTGTCCATATAGTTTTGTAAAGTATTTAAATTGCCTGCGGCTTACAAAATATTTTTCATTGTGCTCCTTAATCTTCGTGCTGTGTAGCTCCCCCATAACTACCCTCATTTCAGTAACATACATAGCTCTATAATACAAGGTTATACCTGCTCTGACGAGACATGGGAAATCTCTACACAAATATTCTATGGAAATGATTTCTCATTTAGCTTCTGCTATGCATTTAATTACAGAAGACTGAGAAAATGTGCAGTGCTGTGATAGAAGTCAATCAGATGAACCTGGGGAAACTAATCTGCTCATGGTATACTTATTATTGCAGCCATTGTTAAGTCTAAGTAGGATTTAGTCAGTTCAGTGGGTCAAGTGCAGATTTCTGTACCGTGTTCTGATGTAGTTTTCTCATCCTAATCAGTACAAATATGGTGTAATCTTGTTTCTCTTTTAATGAGTCATTGGCCTTTTCTGAACCGAAACCATTGGAAAGGACTTGAGGCTTTATCTTCACCTCAAAAGTGTGTTAGCGCTGTGGAACAAATAAGATATTTTTTGCACTTTAAAGCAGATGTTTCTGAAAATATGCAGTGCTATGTGGCCTTTCTTAATTTCAAACTTAAATTGCTAATGAGACCCCTGCCCTGTACTGGACCTGTACGCCACAAGTGACAGGTTGATTCCCATCTGTTTATCATGCCAGTAATAAATTGATTCTGCAAATTCTAAAATACCTTGGCAGTTTTAATTGCAAAGGCAAAATGGTCCAATGTAAAGTGTTTAAATTCAGAATGTGTGTAGAACTTCTATATGAAGAGTTTAGGAAATTGTAGGTAAATAGGAAATTTAGTACGGAAACAAAGGTAAAGGAGTGGGGTGGGGGGTCGTTAGAGCACAATTTCAAATTTTCTACTAATATTGGACTGGTTTATTCTAAAGCTACCCGGCATAACTTTTATCTAAAACAGTTGTCTTTAAACTTTTTTGGACACTAGGCTATTTTAGGGGTGGGCAGGAGCACACTAGGCAGGACTCTCTCTCGAGTCTCGCCCTAATGTCTCTGCCCCCCCACCAGAAATGTCTGGTAGTTTGTTCTGGGCTAATCCCGGCCAGCGTTAGGCCAGAACAAACTACCGGCTAGGCCGTATCTGGACGACCTCTGATCTAAAGCAAAGCTTTTGGGATTACAGGTAAGGAAAATTAAAACCCTTAGCCATCTACCAACATAAATGTGTGTGCTTGCTCAAATTTGTGTGCTTGACTCTGCATACCCACCCCAGTCAAGACAAAGATCCTATCCTACCTTATTTGGATTTTTAAAGCAAATGGATATATTCCCTTTTTTTTGAGCTATCATACTGATCTTGTGGGTTGGTAAGCCACTTTCTAAGTAAAAAATATGTAGAGGATGTTTTAAAGCAGAACCGTTGTTGGTGGGTGGTGAGCTTTTGCCATAAAGTGACAAGTATGTAAAGCATACTGTCCACTGTGATCCTCTTCAGCCATTGGGTGGCATCTTGGTCTATTTTCAGTGGGGCTGAGCATATTGCTGTACTATACTTTGCATGGCCCATGAAATGTATGCACAAATTAAAGACACCAGAAGCCAGGGGAAAAAGTTTTTTTGGCAAAATAAACCTAAAATAAACCCCTGCCTCCTGATTTTTTTTTTTTTTTTTTTGGTTCCAAGCAAGAGGCAGCCTAACAACTACCATTTTCATGTAGACATGAGTGACAACAGGCTCTTTATTTCTCCTAGTACATGTTATGTATGTAACATATGTAATGTACACTATGTATGTATGTATATATGTTGAAGTTATTATTTTTTTCAAAATATTTTTTTTTAATCCGAATTGTGTAATTATAAATGAGTACATTCAATTGGTTGATTGATTGAAAAACATTCACTTGTAAATTAATCACAGTATGAATTTCCATTTAGATCTTCTCTCCAGAATAGATTTGGATGAATTGATGAAAAAAGACGAACCACCTCTTGAGTTTCCAGACACGCTGGAAGGCTTTGAATATGCTTTTAATGACCGTGAGTTTATTTGCAGCTTTGTATAGAACCCCCACTTTACCCAGAATAGATAACTGCTACAATTCTGTATAAGGATTACATATATTATTTGGATAAGTGATAAAAGTATTCTCACTGTTACTGTATAAGATTACCACAGCTCTTCTGTTGTCAAGGAAGTCATTTTTTTTAGCTGGCCAATAGATATTCAGGGCTGACTAATGTCAGCAATGATTACATGTATGCTAACACACCAAATGGATCATCCATTTTGTTTTTTGTGTGTGTGTGTGTGTGTGTGTGTGTTCTTTTTTTTTTTTTTATAATCGGTATAGTTATCTGAACTATAGCATAACTTCTTACTGTGGGAATCCTAAATCTAGTTCCAAAACTGAAACACATTTCGACCATACAATTATTATACACTTTACTGTTTTTGTTGTGTGAGTTTTTTTTGCATTCTGAAGTTTGCATTCTTTGTTTTTTTTTTTTTTTGTAGATGGACAGCTAAGGCATATAAAAACTGGAGAACCTTTTGTCTTCAACTATCGAGAAGATTTGCATAGGTGGAATCAAAAGCGATATGAAGCTCTAGGAGAGGTGAGTATTTTTGTTTTTTGTCAATTACATTTTTTAATTGCCATATGGTCAAAGTTTTTTTAATTTTTACTGTGTGTCTTTCACTTCTTCTAGTCACACACCACCTGTATTACCATCATAGTTTTATTTGGGAATTGACACTTATATATTTTCCTTTTGTTGGCATCTGAAAATAGCCCTGGTATTTAATCTCCACTAATTACATGATCACCTTCTCTAAAGCATCCCATGGGGTCACAGGGAGAGACACATCCATCTTCCTAGTAATGATATCCCTCCTCCATACTGCTATATATACTAATGAACGTACTAGAAGATTTTATCGTTTTAGGCATTGGTTCATTAAAAAATCTCTTTAAAATTTAGCCTTGATATGTAACCTCAATCCAACATTCAAATCTTAGAGGTAACTCTCTACCTAAGATCAAACTAATTACTAGTAAAATTCTACCAAATCTTCATCCCTAATATAATTACTAAACTGAATTTATATAGCGCCAACATTTTATGCAGTGTTGCACATTAAATAGGGGTTGCAAATGACAGACGAATAAAGACACTGACAGAAGAGGAGAGGACCCTGCCTCGAGGAGCTTACAATCCTAGGAGGTGAGGGAAGTAACCTACCTCTAGGAAGTGTGAATCTGGTCTGTTTGAAAGTCTAATAGTCCAAAAAATTCTTACCATTTATAGGTGGAAAGCCGCTGATCCCTTCACAATCCCAATCCAGACAGTTTTGCCCCTACCCGTATTTCTTCTTTGTTCCGGCGCAGACGGCCCACTGGGCGCCGCCATATTCTTTTTTCAAGCTCTTCCTCCTTAGGTCCCCTATAAGTTGCCTAAAATTTGAGAAGAAAATACAATGTGCTTTTTCATTTGGATTCCTGGCCTTGATGGAACATGTTTACATCTACCTAGAGGTAGGCCCTGACACCTCTAGTACAGTTGTAGTGCCTAGCTTTGTGACATGTTTACTTTTAGCTTCTCTTCTATATTTACTTGTAAATTCAGTGTGTAGCTGTATAATAACACATCTGCCAGAGTTTAGCACTTATATCAGTCTAATTGTTTCAAAATGTTTTTCAGTTACTACAGTGAATCCTTTTGTACAAAAACTTTTATTATCTAAGTCTTATAGCACAAACACATATTCTCCAGCTATTACTACTGAAAGGACTGAAGACCTATTGCCCTGGCTGTTTTCTGGAGGCTAGCTCTTCATGTACTTCTGTATCAGTGCAATGAAATATCACCAGTCAAATTTGATTCATCTTTCTTGTTGAATTGTGAGACTTTAATATGTGCCCTATAGACAGTTATTCTTTTTTATTATGCTTTGGTAAGGACATGAACAAAATCTTCCCCCACCTGCTCTCTGAATTCTACTATTCCCTGGGCTCTGTGCCTCTAAGCTTAAGAATTCTTTGAATTCTGGATTGGAATTGCAGCTGTATTGGAATTGTTGCTGTGAAGACTTTAAAATATACACATACACACAGTGGCTTTAGAAAGTTATCAGACCCCTTCTCTTTTTTCAATTTTGTTGTTACAGCCTGATACTACAATCATTTTAATTCTTTTTTTTTTCCCTCATTAATTTACACTTCATACCTCATAATGACAAAGTGATAATAGATTTTTTTCAATTGTGTAAATTTATTAAAAAAGAAAGTAATTTAAACCTTTTTGCAACAACACCTTTTGCAACAACAATTGAAATTTAGCTTAGGTGCCTCCCATTTTTCTTGATCTTTGCTGCAATGTTTCTACACCACTATTGGAGTCACACCATAGGTCAAAGCCACTGCCTGCAGTGCTCAAAGGCAGGATTGCTACATAGCACTAGAGAACCCTGCAGAAAATTTCTGCTGCTGACCCCAAGAGAATAGTGTTCTCCATAACTCTTAAATGGAAAAAGTTTTGCACAACCAGGACTCTCCCAAAAGCTGGTCCCCTGCCTAAACTGAGCAGTCGAGGGTGGGAGAGCCTATTGAGAGAATTGACCAAGAACCAAAGATCCTGTGTATAACAACTTCTAAACGTAATTAATGACAGAATCCCTCTATCCTGAAGGAAGCTCTTTCCTCCTGTTCTGTAGAGCTTATCTAGACCAGTGTTTTTCAACTTTTTTTAACGGCACAACCCCATGAAATAACTTTCAGGTCTTCAGGGATCCCCTGCTATAATTACTAAATCTACAGCTCACAGTAGTTTTGGCTATCTGCAAGTAAACTGACCTGAGACACAAATGGCTTATTGCTTAAGCAACCTCTGGATGCTCGCTAGGATTCCCCAGAACACTGGTTGGGAAACTCTGATCTAGAATTTGTTGGAAAGAAACAGCCTGAAACAAAACATGCACTGCTGTGGCCTTTCTCTGCAAAACCCATAACCATGTCATGGGTACACCAACTAGCAAATCTGTATTTACAAAACTCATTTTTTACATAGTCAAAAAAGTATACATATTTGGTTTAAAATGTATAAATGTTGAGGAAACATTGTTATCAAAAGTTATTCTAATTCATTTTAAAGGAAACACATTGAGAAGTGTATGTGGAAAGGTCAGGGTATATTGTGGCAGCTATCTGATTTTTATCTATGCCTTGGATCTGTGGGGTCTTGTGCCAAGAGCCTTTTTTTCCATTACAAAGAAGCTAATTTTGTCAAGTAAATATATTGGCTAGTAACATTTAAAAATGTAATAACATGCAACAACAAAATACTGTAAATATAGGATTATTACGCACTCTGGTCCACTCCTAAAGTTCACTTGGAAGCTGTAGTTCCACCTTACTTTTTTTTTGTTTTCTCTTGCATTTATGTATTGGTAAATTAACAGCCAGATATTGTGGAGCAATAAACATCATTGGCACTCCTCAAATACCAGGATTATAATTTTCCTTTCTGGTGATTTGCTTTTGTCAGTGTATGTAAGGTGGCCTAACTAAATAATTTAACTGTCCACAAGCCAAAGCCATTAACAATGTTATTAGGCTGCATTAGGAATTCTTTCTGAACACCTGCTACGATGCTAAGAAACATGCAAATACTAATATGCACAAAAAATGATTTACTACAATGATGTGAAAAAAAATCAAATGTTCTGGCCATATGATAATTTTAAGGTTGTGTGACTGTATGGTTCAGCTCCTTGATTTAAACAAAATTCCTATTCCTATATAGTCTAGTAGATAAACAAAGTTACATAGTAGGTTAGGTTGAAAAAAGACTTACGTCCATCAAGTTCAACCACTAGGGAAATAAACATATCCCAGATATAAAACCTTATAAGACATAGTTGGTTCAGAGAAAGGCAAAAAAACCCTGGTACAATTTGCTTCAACAGGGGAAAAAAATTCTTTCCTGGTTCCATGAGGCAATGGGATGTTCCCTGGATCAAACATCCATTATTTTCTGATTAGGTCATGTTGATACAGCCATCATTGTCCTTTTTCCTTCATGTAATTCAAGTGCAAGTGCTCTGATAACACAGAACTACTTTTGTGTGTTACATTATAATGTTTTTGTGCATTGCTGGTGTCCTAAAGGGAAAAAAATGAAAAAGAAGCTGGACATGTCCTGTTTGTTTTTATTGATGACAAACTTGTGTGTTAAAGCGTACCTAAACTCAGAATTTTCACTTTACACAAATGGTAGAGAACCCTTTTATGTAAGGTAAAAATTCAGTTTTGGTGCAACACCCTTTTTAAAAAAATAAAAAATAAAAAAAATGAAAAGGTGCATCACCGCCCCCTGGCTGCCTAGGCAGTCGAGAATGAATGGGAGCGCAAAGCCTCCTGGGATACCTATTTCTCAAAGAGAAAAATTTGCCAAATTGGCAATTTTCTTTTTAATCCTACGTCACCCAATCTTGCGCCTGGCTCGGGTGACACAGGATGAAGAACCTGGAAGAGAAAACGAAAATGGTGGCACCCGGAGCGCCGGCTCCGGGAGGGATGCCGAGACGACGCGGAACCTGATGCCCGGACACCCCCGATGTGACTGGACTGCCCTGCTTGATTGAAGGTGAGTGTATTTTTTTGAGTTTTGAGTATAGTTCCTCTTTAAACATATACATAGAAAAGTGAAGTGCCTTATGGCGTGTGTAAGCAAGCTTTGGGTTTGTAGTCAAAAAATCAGATTATGATCTTTTTTAACCCCCCTAGCGGTAATCCCGAGTGTGAGTTGGGGTGGCTTTTACATGCAAAAAGCGGTAATCCCAAGTCACACTCGGGGTAACTTTAAGAGCCCCCACTTACCTTTGCCCCGCAATCCAGTGGCGATCCGTTGGTCCTGCTGTGAAGCCAGGGCGCCGGTCTTTCGGCGTGGCCGGGCGGGAAATTTAAAAGCATATTGCTGAGTAATCTGCTTTTAAATACCACCCAGGTCCCAGCCACGCCACTGCCCGCATAAGCAGTGAGATCCGAAGCACAATGCAGGACTTCTGCATTGTGCTTCACATCTCACTGCAGATGCCAGCAGCAATAGCAAATTCCGGGGGTGGTCACCCCTGGAATTTGCTATTGCTGCTGGCATCTGCAGTGAGATGTGAAGCACAATGCAGATGTCCTGCATTGTGCTTTGCATCTCTCTGGAGATGCAGAGCAGCTGCAGCTCCTGCGTCTGTTTGAGCAGGCGGGACATCCCCACTCGCATCACCCGGGAGGATGAGTCATCTTCCAGATGATGTGAGTGGTGATGTATTGGGGGGTGTGTCTGGGAGGGAAATTTAAAGACAGATTACAATGTAATCTGCTTTTAAATGGTTTTTACAGTACAAAAACACCACACAACATGAAATAAAATATAAAATTAAAATTGTACTTTTATTTGAAGATTACATTGTCTATAATTTCATTATTTTTTAAAATGAATATTTATAATTATGTATTATATTATAATTTATTAATATAGTATAATAAATAAATATGATTATCATACCCGGGAGTTAATCCTAAGAATTACAGGCCCACAATATAAACAAAAATATCTATGCAAAAAAAATAGGATCACTTTTTGCATCAAAAAACTGACAGAATTAGAACGCTAGGGGGGATAAGGTTCTCCAGCGATCTTCTAAAGTTTGCCCCGCAGTTGACCTCCTTCTTTCCCATATTTGACCTGCTGTTGATTTTGCATTCTCATAGACCTGTATAGGAATGTAGAACCACCTTTAGTGTGTCAACCTAGGCTTTTATACTGTCTTGCTCTTCCTTGTTTTATAACTATTTTCTAATGCATCAAAAATAGTTTATAGGCATACATATTTATAATATATATATATATATATATATATATATCTCATGAAACAGAAAGATAAACTTCATTTAATATTACATTTTTTTCTTTTCACAGATTATAACAAAGCATGTTTATGAGTTATTGGAAAAGGACTGTAATTTGCAAAAAGTTTATTTACCGGTAAGTAATTCTTGGTTAGAATATCTTCTTGTAAGTAAAATTGTGTTTTAACTCCAAAAACTGTGTAAAAAAAAAAACTTTTTTTATGTGAAAAATGTGTCAAGCCAGGAAATGTTTTATGCCTCTTAAGAAGTGAAGAATTTGTTTCTATCCCCCCTTCCATTTTCTATCATCTGATTCAAGCAAAATTAAGTGAACACATGTCACTGTTAAATTCCCTTAAATACCAAACTTCTCGAGTGGATAAATTCATATGGGGGTTTAGTGGGAGACTACCTTTTTTAAACTGAAGATGAACAACATATTTGTGGTGACCGATTTCATTTGGGAGCTTTGATTGCTGGAGCAAGTGGCCAGCTATAAGCATGTGCTGGATTAGGAAAGTTTTTAGCAAAAAATAAAAAAGGATACCTATCTTTTTCAGTCATTTAATGAACAGGGTTTAGTAATGAAATGGATTTGAATAGATGCCTAAATGCAGATTGGTGGTCAGTAGCTTATATTTTCCTGATTTACAGACCAATGGAACAAAAAGCAGGAGTTTCCTATTAGCTGCACTCAGTTACATCATGCAAATGATCTCATGAAAACCAAAAACACTTCTTAACACTTGCTCAGTGTTATGTAAAGCACTGTAAGGAATTCAGATACATGCACAATTGTATATAAATGTTAATTCTTCCTATTTATTGATCTGAACATTTCAAAGTGCCCTTTGTACCACTGGGTTTATAATTAAATAACCCTGTTGGGATATCTCTCTGGCATTCTTTCTTTTTTTTTCTTTTTATGTTTTTAGTAATCTGCAAACCTTCATGATTTTTTTTTTTTCTTTTCTTTCCTTTCCTCCTTCCCCTACATCATTTAAACATGGATACTTGATTTATAACCCATTATAGGAAAAGATGAAAGCAAAAACAAATCTAATGCCTTTCCAACAGCCGAGTAATTAATGAATTGGTTGGCTCAGATCTATATGCATTTGTAATAACATCATGTATTGTATGTGTGATGTTTCTTTTCTTATTATTATTGTTTGATTGTGTCTATGACATAAAGCCTGACATAGGATTTTTTTGAGTATGTAAAGCCAGAAAGTAACTCCAAAATGTCTTGGCGTTGAATCTCTGGTACCAAAGAAACAATGCCATCTTGATAAACTCTGAAGGACTAACGACACATATTGTATATCTAAAATACTTATTTGTTTTATGAAATGTCTTCAATATGCAATATATGTATAAAATTTCCAATCATCCTAATGATCAGATTTTTACCTACATTTAGTTTTTACTGTCCATACTGTCATGGCTATTTGTAAGCAGCTGCAATGGTATCCCTAGTACAGGTTGAACTATGTCATGTGCTTTATTGTGTGACCTGTATGCATCCAATGACATGGTAATATAATATTAAAATTCATTTTTAGCTTTTTTTTAATATGTAAAATTCATAAATCATAATCCCTTTTGGCTGAAAAACAAACCCAAATCATCACCCCTCCATCACCACTTTTTCATAGTTCGTACGAGGTGTGACAAACGCCCTCTCAGCCCACACCCCTGTGCATAGACTTTCCAGCATGCTCGGCAACAATCCGCGCATCAGCAGGCTGTGAAGGGTTGCTGCGAGGCAAGGTTAACCAATCTGTTACCCCTTCCCAAACACACCATCACAGGTGCCCTTAACAACCACAGACAGACAGTTTTAATTCTGCTTCTTTAATACGGTCTGTGTCACCCGCTGCTACTCCAGACAGGGATGCCTCCTCAATCACAATGTTTTTAGTAGCGTTTTTGGGTTAGCAAGTTACACCATTTCTACTTGCATTCAGAGATTCAGCTTATACTTTTTATAATGTTTATTAAGTAAAAACATACAAAAACACAGTGCGTAAACAAATACAGAAAAATAAAGACTAATCAAAGAACAATAACAGAACCAAAGCAACAGGTTAAAATAAAAGGCAAAAACTGTGAAATTATGCTTAGGTAGATTTGGTCTGCTTTGGTCCAGGTTGCTGTATCAAGTCCAAGATATTAGTCACTGGGCTCCCTGCAGTGCTCAGTGTGTCAGTGCCGTTGTCCTTACAAGATGGTATCAGTGAGAGAGCTTCCTCTGCTAGGCTTACATGGATTTTCTATGCCAACCACAGAGGTGGGACTAATATAACAATCCAATGTCATCAGGGTGGGGCTGTCTGAAGGGCTGTGTTCACATGAGTTATAATGCCCTACGGACATGCCCAAGAGGCCCTTGTTATAGCAATTTTCATAACTTCATATGTTCAGGTTTTACGAACTGCCAACCCCCGGATTATTAATTACTACAAAATTAGCAGTTCTTAGGGACCAAACTAGGCATGTCAGGGTCTTAAAATGCTCCCCATAATGATCCGGCCACAAATCGGCCAACTACTACTTTATACAGAATGGTATAGTGGAAATATAAAGATTATTAATAATAGGTTTCTGAATACAGCTCAGAGGTCAGTCAGGGGCCACTCTACTAGCATTATCTGAGTTCTATGACATCTGGAGACACAAAACTCCAATTTTTACAATGGGTGATGTAAACTAGAAGGTCTAGAAAGATGCTGGTTGTCAGATAAAGAAATATTTGAAAAGAGGAAATATATTTAACACCAATATCACAGAAGGTGTTTGTGCCAATTTGCTATCATGTTCTTTTTAGAGATGGGTGACTTTTCCCTGGCAACCCTTCTGATGGTCAAATAATAGAGAGCAGTTGTTTTGTAGCATCTGTCTGCTACTTACATGCCTAATTCCTTTGGAGTTGGTAAGGGTATACTTAAGTTTTCTCACACTGCTTCTTTATTTTGTATTGGGCTTTGCTAAACAATGACATTGTATATATTCATATTTTAACAAGTCATGTGTTGATTATCTGAGGTTGTATTTACCTATGTACCGTATTTTTCGCCGTATAAGACGCTCCGGAATATAAGACGCTCCGGAATATAAGACGCACCCAATTTTAAAGGAGGAAAATCTAGAAAAAAAAGTTTCGAAAGATTTTTCCCCTTCTGATCACTCTTGTGCCATTCATACCGGTGTTCCCCTTCTGATCACTCATGTGTCATTCAAATTCCCCTTCTGATCACTCATGTGTCATTCAAATTCCCCTTCTGATCACTCTGTGCTTTTTTTTCCACTGTACGGCATTAGGAAAGGGAACAGCAGGGGGCGCTGTGCCGGCTTCTTTCGCTGCAGCCAGGAGGAGACATGCTGCTGCAGAGAGGAGAAGAGACACACGCAGGATCGGGTATCGGGTGAGTATCTTATTTTAATTATTTTATAACACATTTGTCGTATAGGACGCACCAACTTTTCCCCCCCAGTTTTGGGGAAGAAAAAGTGCGTCTTGTACGGCAAAAAATACGGTATGTGTATGTGCATATGTTCAAAAAAATACTATTCTATATATATATATATATATATATATATATATATATATATATATATATATATATATATATATATATATATATATTAGTATTTTCTTGTGAGCACATGACCCCTTGTGCTTAGGATGCAACCTTCTGTATCTTGGTTTTGGTTTACCTCCCTTTGGGCAGTGGTTTGCAGATGCTGAAATGCTCTCTGCTCTCCAGCACCTGGCACTGGAATGAATTTAGTACTCATAGATTACTGCCATGAGCATCAATACTGGGGGTTATTAGTGTGGCCATGGACACCAGTGCTGTGGGTTAATTGTTGTCATTTACATCAGTGGTGTAGGTCATTATGGTGTGGGCCATTGAAGTAATGTTAGGGTTATACTAGGATCACTGGCAGCAGTGCTGGGGAAGGGGGTTGTTTCCACTTACACCTATGCTAATTGTAGCATTTTCTTCAGTGTGCTTTTGTAATATGTTATGGTGCATTACAATCCATTAATTTTTTTTAATGCACCTTATTGCACAAAACCATGCTGCTGTGGTTTGGCTCTGTGGGAATTTTAGGCCACACTTAAAGCTCACTATAAAGTTTTTGCATTTCTTTAGTTTATGGACCTAGAAATCATATTTTCTATTTATCAGTTGTGTTTCCCCCAGATCAATTGATAAATCCTGCCCAAAACGTCACAAGTGATGTTTAAACAAACATTTATGGACTGACCTCTTTCTGTTGAAAAATGCCCTTGGAGCTGTTAAGTTATCTATATCTATTTTTAAAGAGCAGATTGAGGTTCATAGGTTTTGTTAACCCACATTACACGGTGCTGCTTTAATAGATACAAATTGCTTTATGTAGTCTTGCTACTCTTAGGACTAAATGTATTATTGGTTGCTTTGTCGATAAAGCAAGGTTGTGCTCAGCCCTGACCTTTATGGACGTTCCTCAATGAAAGCTCTGTTTAATGAATTACCACAGTAAAAAGACAAATTGCTGCTGTGTGAAGTTTTAATTAGGACTTTTAAATGGAGAAATTTAAAATGTCAGAGGAAATAATTTGTTGTGTAAAGAATAGAACAGTGTTAAGAAGCAAGGCGGTAATCTCCACTGCACAGATGAAATGAAGGACAAATCTGATAGTGTTGTGGTGTATCTGGTAATGAACTAGGAAAGAAATATAGCACAGAACTGTGAAAAGGTTGTACGATTAGAATAGAAGACTCTTTGAATAGGGTGAAAGAACAAATGTAAATATGCAGTATATAAAAAGGGAAACATTTTAATGGCATTTTGTTGGCTATGTTTGGTCTAGGTAGGAATTAGCCACATAAGTTGAAGTGCCTCTTTTTTTGGCATTTCTCTTCAACTAAGTAAAATGGTAGTGTATATGTATAAAATGTTTCTTCTAGAGCTATTGGTGCTTGAAGGGTCGAATCTAGAGGTAGGATTTGCAAAATGTACAAGTACAGTCATGTGAAAAAGTAAGCACACTTTTTATGCTGACATTAGATTTCCATTAAAAAAGTGCCAAGAGATAAAGGTGATGTACTTTTAAAGAGAGCTTGTCAGTAGAACCTTTTACCATCTTTTAAGCTTGGTGATGTAGATGTTATGGTTTGGGATTGCTAAGCTGATTCAGGGTTTGGGCAGCCTGCAGTCATTGAGTTCATTTAGTTGGCTATGAATTCTGTATAATCAAAGTGCTTGATGATAATTTGAGGCCATCTGTCCAAACGTGAAAGGGGACTTTCATCACAGTAATGATCCAAAACCATAGTAATAAATGTTTTGCAGAAAAATGTAAATGTGTGTGTACCACTTATACCTGTTTGAGTGAAAATATCATTTTATTTATTTCCATGCATTTACTTTTTCCACATTACTGTATATTATTCATTCATGCACAATATGGCAAGAATTGCTAAACCTCTCCTGACAATTATGTATTCTATAGGCAAAAAAGGGTCTTAAACCCCTCCTCCATTTCTTTTTTTAGTGCTAGTGGAATTGGAAGTTATGCCATGGAAGTTAAAGACTCTGTAGCTTAAAGAGGTGGAAGCTGAGATAGTCTAGAGCTTGCAGCTCATCACTGTTTACTGCAGGGGTTACACAGCAGCAAGTGTTCCTGTCCCTACTAACCATCGGCTGGTGGAAACTTTTATTAAAGGGGTTGAAATGCTGTTAATGTACAAGGAGCATTCCTATTGGTTGTTAGGTGTGGGAACACTCCCCACCATGTGACTAACCACTTGGAAGCCCTGTGTACAGTAGGCCAAAGAGTAGAGAAGAGGAGGTACGAAGACTAAAGATGAAATCAAGATGTTGCTTGACTGGACTTTTTTTACATTGAAATTTAAATGTCAATTTCTGAGAAGTGTGAGAACTGCCTTGTCTCCTTCCACTGCTTCCTTTTGGATATTTTTGGGTCATCCCACAACATTCTCAGGACTAAATAAATAAGTGTATATAGTAGACTATTTAAGGTTTACCTTCAGATACCCATATTTTATAAACTCATGAACGCTTCGAGAAAATGTATACATTATTAAACGTCAGTAACAATTTAAACTAAGGCCAAGTTCCTAAAGTTTTCTTGAACAGTAGGTGCACAGATGTAACAGCTTTGGATAGAAGTTGAAACCAGACAAAATTTCATAGGCAATATCTATTTTTTAATCATGCAGCCGAGGAATTTAAGATCTTGGAAGAATGCATTTATACTAAGCAAGTTCCATTACTTATGTTTGCAGATTTTCACAAATTCATGCTATTTTTTAACTGTTCTTTTTCAGATAGATGCTACTGAAAATGAACCAAAAAGTTTTATATTCATGAGCAAGGATGCTATGACAAATCCAGACAAAATGTTGGTCTTGATCCATGGCAGTGGAGTGGTAAGGGCTGGTCAGTGGGCACGAAGGCTCATAATAAATGAGGACATAAACAGCGGGACACAAATCCCTTACATCAAAAGAGCAATGAAAGTAAGTGTCTTAAAGCAGTATTCAACACACGTTTTTTTTTTTTTTTTTCAAAATTCCTTCCAGATATTGTTGAAATAATATGAGACCAGAGAGTGGTTCTGCCTGACAAAATGTCATTTCATGGGGAAACTGCTTAAACTTAAGACAAGTTAAACTGCCTGACTACAATAATTCAATGTCACACTTCTTTCTTTGTCCTGAAAAAAATTGGAACTATAGAGAAATAAAAAAAAATGTTAAAATACTTTACCACGGTGTAAAAGCAAAATTTTTCATACTTTGCACTGTATTTGAAACATTTCTCGATGCACATAGCTAATTAGAATTTTTTTCAAACTTGCACTGCACAATTGATAGCTTGAAGCATATATGAGCAGCAAAATGTTGTTTTCATGAACTGACATGTTAGATGTTTTCTTGTTTTGCTTGTTATTTTGAAAATCGCAATAAAGTGGACCGAAGTGTAAATAATACACTATTACCTAAAAATGATCACAGTACTTCTCTGCCAATACTTCAATCTGCTCTTTGGAAGGACAGCATCATCTCTGCTTAGACATTATCCAGCTCTATTAGCATCTACTTTGACAGAGATGCTGAATCAGAGATTAGACATATTAAACTCAAATCATTGTACCTGTGCAGTTTTTGGCGTTGTTTACGATTGTTGGTCTCAAATTGGCTTTCCATTGCTGTCTTTTACCTTATGACTTATTACAAAACGACACTGTTGTAATATCTTTAAGAAGGGCATTGCTTGCAGCAAACAATGATAGTTATCCTTGTCACTTGACCTTGTCAAGTGCAGTACAATCTTATTATAACAAAAGTGTTCATGACCAGGTTAGTACTGAAGAATAAGTTAGAAGACTAAAAGGTAAATCTGGTAAATACATATTTTCAGATAAACTATGGGTTTGATTTGACTGCCCATTATACTGTATATTGTTTTAGAATGGTTTTAGATGTACCTGTTAAGCATGCACAGGCTTCCCCTGTCACCTACACACAAAGTATCCAGTCACTCCAAATAGGTACTGTTTTCAATAGGACAGCCAGTGAAATGGTACTTCCATGTACAAATGAAGTTTTGTTAAACATTTCATAAGTGGCTTGTTGGTTAGGCTCTTGCCAAAAGTGTGACACACACAGCTGGTGCAATTTTTAGCACATTGGGATGTGAATTTCCATTGTTCCCTACTGGAAGAAGGAAGGTCAGCTAATAAATACATGATTAGGAATAAAGGTAACTCTAGGCAGACAAGAATATTTAAATATATTCCTCAGCCACAAATTATGTAAATCCAAATGTGTTTGAAAACCCAAATATTACCTTGTAAAAATAAAGCCTCCCTCTGCTCTGCGCACTATTTGTAAGGAGCAGAGGGAGGGATTCAATAGGTCCCAGATACAGGGTGCCTGGTGAAAATTAAGAGGAGGAATTGCCCTTTTCATTACAGGATATCCAGCATAAAGGAAAGGTTCATAATAAATTACTGAGAAAAATGAAGAACACAAAAAGTCCAATAATACACATGCCTCTGGTATTTGGGCAGTATTTGCTTATCCTGAAGTTCAGCTTCTACAAATAATTTAATTGAAATGTGTGTATGAGAGGTCAGTAACCCATGACTCATTGTAGTGCAGGCATATTATAAATGATTTACATTTGGTCTGTATATTTAAAAGAAAAAAAAAGATTTGCAAACAGAAGGTATAATTTCTGTAATGTAAATAGTGTTTGAGCTGTGGAAGAATTATAATTGTTTTTGTGTTTAATACTCATTAAAGAACGAACCAAATGGAATCCATTTATCTGGCTTTACATTTTTACATCCCGCTTTCCGTTGTGAACATTTCTGTTAATTGCTTATGTGTGGAATTATAAGCTTTTATACAGTAGGGCCTGTGGAAGGATGCCTAAGTAATATAAAAAAATCAGAGGTTAAAACCCTATTTTTTTTTTTTTTTTTTTTACAAAACTGACAGGTTTTATAAGCCCACACCAACCCCCATCCCAGAGAAGGAAAACAATAAGTTTGACAGCTCCAGTGTTCAGCAAGAGGCTGTTAACGACAGTTTATTCCTTTATGATTTCAACTCTTGACAGTAGACATGCCAAGTTCTTGCATTGTGGCAGATGTATCATTACCTTGTGGCCCTGTCATGACTGAACAGGCAGAAAAGCCCACTTTCAGTTTTGAAAATCCAATTACTCATTTGAAGTGTAAGCTCCTCTCCTTATGCTGGATAAAGGGAGGAAGAAAATCTTTCCATGATCACTCTTTTGGATTTTCAGTGTCTCTCTTTTCTCTGCTATCTTGTTTCATAAGTACCCAGGGGAATATTTGGGAATATATTATTGCTTCGGAACTTGGAAAAACGAAGTGTGATGCGGTTGAAGAGGTCACAAAGCTCCACAGTGAGAGCACATAGCAATCTTTAAATAAGTCTTGCACACCTTATCTAACATTTATGCTGATCTACCTTGTAATATCTACTTCAAATATATGTGTTAAAAATGAAATAAGGATGAATAATTAAATCTTTCTGGACTGCAAAAAATAAGTTTCTGCCAGACTAAAACGGACTTAACATTTCTCTATTACACACATCTGATGTTCCATTCACTATGCTGGAAGCCTTGCTGCAGCTCCAGGGAGCTCCTGGAGAAAGAGGTGTGGGTTTTTGAATCTATGTCAAAAGCCTTGGGGTTTGTATCTGACCAGAATATCAATAGATGTTAAGATACGTTAAAATTAATAAAGTGATAAAAGTTGGCGGTTATCAGAGTGAAGTATTTACTTGAAAAGTAGAAGTGGATCACACCCTTAAAAATCAAGGGTTCCAGTGATAAAAAGGGTTTCAATTTATTACAGGACACTAACTCACTGAGATAAAGTTTGATTTTTAGTGAATATAGTTTGAGTATCGAAACACTAAAAATTTAGTAAGTAATTGTAGAATGTGCTCTGTTTGGGGTGCCTTGGATTTAAAGAAGGACCAATAGATCTTACAAAAGGGAAAGGTTTATTTACAGCTTAGGGTGATATTTACATATGATTTTCAATATAAAAGGGAAGAAGGTAAAGGGTATATAGGAAGGGGAAGGAGAGGGGTCTAGCTCTATCTCTAGCACATGGTCAATCCTCTCACACAACCATACACACCAGGGTTTTCTCTCCTTGAACCACACCCCGCTAAAGGTCCAGAGCGAATCACATTGTTGATTCATCCTTGGTGAAGTCTTGATTAGGAGGTCACACAGACTGTCCTTGTCCCAGGCTTGGGATTGTTGTCACATACCCCTGCCCCCTCCAGGAAGACTGAAGTTATATTTAACTGGTTTGGGCAGAAACACCAAATGGTCCAACTAGCCAAAGTGTTAATGATCCTCAGGCCTCCGCACATGGAAGATCAATCATTGTCTTTGTTAAGCAATCTTTGATGTTTGAGGGACTGCATCTGTCTCCACAGATAATGATGTTTATAGCTTGTTTCCAAGAAGGCAGAATTGTCTTTACATACAAGTCATATTCATATCAATTTTGGTCACTTCCAACAGTAATTGTAGCCTACCGTATCAAGGTAGCCCATGATCTATTGACATTTGGTAAATTTCTTCCTTACGATCAGTTCAGTGTGGGTTTCAGTGGGAATAATTCTTAACATGTCCACAAAAGTTTAAAAGTTCTGGGTCCTATTTTCTGACACAAGAATAATTTGCATGTTCAAGCAAATTTGAAAACCCTTGCAATTGACTTTAATAAGCAGGCTGCAGAGACATACAAATAAAAGATGAATACTGCAATAAAGAGAAAATAGATAATAATATATAGATATAATGCAATAGAGAAAATTGTGCTTTTCACAGTTTATTTTGTAGTAAAATAAATTTCAACAGTCTTTTCTGACAATTTTTTCTCTGCTTTGTATCTAGAGAAGTTTAATTTGCATGTGTGATGTGGAAGCAACAAAGTTTAGTTAAATAGATTCAAAGAAACACATGCTTTTCATTATAACGGTTATTAAACTGTTTTTTTTTTTTTTTTTTTTAAGAATGTGGAATTGTATTTTGATCATTGGGCTGAAAACATCAGGCATTTCTCTTGAAACAAAGTGAAGCAGGAATTGTCTAAGCAAGAAAAAAAAAACAAAATTAACAAATTACAACATCAAAAATTCCCTAGTAAAGTATGTAAGGTCATTAGCAGCTGTAGGCATTTCATCTCCCATTGGGACGTACTTGTTTAGATTCTTTCACTTACTGCCTGTGGCACTGAATAGTGAAATTCAGACATGTTTTTCCCCTTCAAGGAATCTCTAGGGTAGTGAATAGGTTTTTAAAATTAATAAATGGTATTGCATTTTCATTATCTCACAATGTTGCCATGTTATGGTTTATTCTTTTACCATAGAAGCAAATAAGGATTTTGTGGGACACTTGAGAATATTCTCTGCAATTTTTCATATTTCACTTCTTCACAAAAACAGGAGAAAGAGCAAGTATAAGTTTACAGGGAAATTCAGAATTTACCATAAACTAGGTAACCTATTTATTTAACTTAAACCGGCTGTTACATGGGTCCCCAACAAGATGAAACCATTAACAGGGAGTCTTGATTAAGTCTGTTAAAATATAGAGTAAGGAGAAAAGGAAAGGAGGAACAATGTATTGCTGTAGTTTCAGGGATTAAAGGGGTCTATGTGATTCAGTCCTGGAGGACAAACCATTTATTTTAAAGCCGGGATCCTTGTGCTGTAAGTATTGGATTAAGATTTGAGGCATACACATTTACTGAAAGAGGTAAGTAAATACACTGGTAATAGCCTGAGAGAAATCTTTACTGAGAGGTATACAGGGAGATGTAACACCCATACGCCTTAAAAAAAAAAAAATGCCAGTCTGTGTCTGTATTTTCTGGCTTCAAAGCTTGATTGAGACACAAACCCTGTAACAAACATGCAGATAAAGAAAAGACCAAATTCCTCATCTTAATACTGGTTTCGGGTCAATGATTTAGTGTTTAGGCAAATTTTTTATGTTCGGGACAATTGAGCAAGCGATTTGACTTTTACAAACTGCTTGACCCGACAATGTTTTTGAGCAATGAAATGCTTGGTCTCCTATTTCTTGAATGAACAAAGAGACGTAAGTCGTCTTAAATGACAGCAGAGCTAAACTCTGCTATACCTGCCTCTCCCCATTTCATCACAGAGCGCTGTCATATTCTCCCTTCTCTTCTTAGTTGTGATCTTTGGCCTTCTTGGCTGGCAGGCATGCAGGAGTTTTTTGAGTCCCAGCAACCGCCAGGGAAGCTGGGATTGCTTGGTATCCTAGCAACCAACGCTGACTTCGCATGCGCAAGTAAAAATGGCTATTGCAGAAGGGACATCGATTGTCCATTTCTGCAATATCCTCTATCTGAACCAAAGCAATAGAATCAAAGTGGAACTTTAGCTCTGCTTTAAAGGCCTCTTTGTGATTCACAGGGTTTAGACGACGTGTGGCCGGTACTGGAGATGCTTATATCTCAATTTATTTGATTTGTTTAAACTGTACAACAAACAAGGAATACTACCTGATACAAAGCCTAAATTGGAAAAAACCTAGTGACCACAGTATATTTTTGTTCCTACATCCAAATATCCAAAATATTTATAATCCTGTCCTATTAGGATGAGCTTGTTTGCAATTTTCATATCAACAGATTGAGACTACATAATTATGCTTATGCTTTAACACTAAAGTTTTCCATATGTATTGGACTGTGTAACATTTACTTTTTAAAAAAGCACGTGTTTTTTATGTTCTTGTAAGATTTTCTGCTTGAAAGAAACAAGAATCCTCTGAGGGGCTATTTTCCCCCACAGTGTAATATCTGTGGTAGACGTTACAAGTTCATAGGCACTGGCTATCTTGTTTAATGCCAAATGGATGAGTGCACATGGGCTGAAGACTTTATTTTTTTTAAGTAGGAATGTAGTTGTGTTTCTTGTGAAAGCTGCTTTTTGTAAAAACTAGTTTATCTGTACTTGCCAAACTTGTGGTGTTTCAATGTATTGCTGTATGATTTTAAATGGCTCTACAGATCTTGAGTAAATCTGGCCATTTAACAATGAATGATGGTGGCCAGTCATGTGGAATATCAGGCTTGCAGCAGGCTCTGCCACATAGCTAATCTGTCATTTTTGCTCTCCATGTAGACACTGAAAGATTGGTTGTTCCAAACAATTTTGACAACTCTGGTGTTTTTTTTCACATTCTTCTTTTTTTGTAGAAGCTCTAAAAGCATTTTAGCAGGTTACTAAGATGTCCTAATAAATTTGAAAGGAATGGTATTGTATGTGTTAGTAATGGAAATCCAGTTCTCTGAAAATGGAAGTATGTATGTTAACTTCAAAAGAACAGAAAAAAGATTCATTTGACATTACGATTCTTTCATACAAATTGTAAAAATCAGTAGAGTTATTAGCCTTGGTGTGTATGGAAAAATCACAGTTTTCCCAACTGTATCTGTATAAGGATTCACTTCCTACAAGAACAACTGGAGATCTCTGTTCTGTACCTAGGATAATGCTATAAACATACCAGTTGAGGACCCTGTAGACCTAAAGTAGCACTGTCTTAACAATGGTAACGCTAGTGACAGACTACAGTATGGTATTATTATTGTTATTATTATTTTTTTTTTTACTTTGCTCTACAATAGTTGGCAAATGTTCCTAAACAGTTACTACCCACTGCAACCCTTCTTTACAGTGTCTGTTGCGTTAAAGAGATGTCTTCATAATAAAATCAGCTGCAGAGTTCAGGTATAGCCTATTTTAATGCTGTTTTACTGTTTGTAGAAAATGTTTAATGTCATAGGCTGGGCAATTTGTGGATTTGCGTTGTGAGATGAACAGTAAAGCCCAGCCATTTTCTAACACTCAAAACGATAGCTACAGGTAGTCCCCAGGTTACATATGAGATTGGAACTGTAGCTTTGTTCTTAAGTTGAATTTGTCTGTGAGTCAGAACATGTACATTAATAAATGCAATTAGGACAGATGATTGTCTCAACAAATTATTAGGCAGCACAGTGTCAGTTACTGTATAAAATCCTTACTGTGAGTGATTCACAACAAAGCAAAAAATCTTTATGGAGCCTAGACATTCAAGAAATGACTGCAGAGTTTGTCTTAGTCATTAAAGACAAGAGGCTGTAGAAAAAGCTCATCCCCCTGGGATCACCTACAACCCCAGCTGTGTTTAGCAACAGATTTCTTCTGCAAGTCATGCAAACCGCCCCCTTCAGGCATACATCCTGCACACAGCAAGCAGGGAAGCCCCGTTTGTATCTAGGAGGCGTCAGTATGTCGGATGTCCATAACATGGGGACTACCTATAGAGCAAAATATACAGTATAATCATGAACTACTACTAATTAAAAAATAAAAAAATAAAGTTTTCTTTTTTGCAATCTTTAAGTCTATTGTCTTTTTTTTTTTTTTTTTTTTTTTTTTTTTTTTTTTATGATGCAAAATATAAACCACTAACTTTAACCTAACTGATACACACAAACCTGCGTATATGGCACTTTGCATCCAAGGTTTCATAAAAATGTGACCTTATGTAAGGCATATTCATTATCTAGTATATCTTCCAGAATATTTTTCTGTTCTATGAACTGTTTCAATTGCATATTTTCCTGTTTTTTGTTTTTTTTTGTCTTGTCGTTCTGTTTACTATCACTAAGCTTAACACTGAAAAACAGAATGATTTTGTTGTAAATGAGAAGCAATCCAGGAGTTTATTCTTTCCAAAGTTAATTTTACAACATATGTTAAGTAGAGTTTACGTTACATGGCATTACTCTTTAAATTCACACTGAAACATGGCAGGGAAGCTTTAACTGCCAAGAATAATTGGTTTGCTCTATAAAAAAGCCTATCTAACCATATGGGGGATAACTACTACTATGTATCTTAATCTGAATTGTTCTATAGCCATTTAGCAACAAAGGCAGACTGGTACTCTAAGGGTTAATAGGAGATTGTCTGCATCCTGGGCTCTAAACAGGACTATGAAGTTTTGGAGTTAAACAAATGATGCCAGTGTGGGCTTGTGAATGTCATTTTGAAGAGAAGGGATTTAATTGGTGGTTAGGACTGATTTGAATGTGCGGATTTCTCCACCTCTGCAGAAACAGGATGCTTCTTTCAGCCTGAAAAGAAAATAACACATTTTACTGTAATTACAAGCATTGGATGCTTGCACGTGTATCCCTCCCGCTCCTACTACAGGGTATACAGAGAACAAGTAAGCACTCTCCTAACTTGATTTGTCTTGTGTTAATAGAGCAGTTGTGACCTTTGTTGGAGCAAAGTGTTGGCATGCAGGGCGTTTCCTCCCTTACTTGGCAGACTTTTCTGCTGCCTTGTATGAAGTAGGACAATATGGACTCATAAAGACATCATTGAAGTCTTTAGCTGCAGGTAACCTGATGGCATGCCGTCTTACTGGCTATAATAGCAAGTAAAAACTTGGCAGTCGGCTAAATACTTGCTTCAAGGCCAATAATGATGCCTGGAAATGCCCACAGTCCTACACGTAATTAATAGGCATGGTAAGTATGCCAGACTATGCTCTTAATGTTTAGAAATTGCTAAATATATTCCTTTTTTTTATTTTTTTTATAACTATACGGTTCAGAAATGATTCCGGTTATTGCATACCAAGCTAACCTGGTTTTCCATAAGAACAGTTGAACATTTATAAGCCTAATCTAGTTTAGTGTTAAAAATAGGAAATTGGGATCTCTGTTTACAATCATGGTGCCTACAAAAATGGAGATTTTGTAGTAGACATGGCATGTAAAGTGTGTGTGTGCATGCGTGCGTGCGTGCATGCGCTCACCAAGAAAAGCACACAGCAAAAATGAAGCTGTTAGTCAATGGTAGGTTCCTTGACTTCTACTCACTGGGAAGTCTGGTCATTGAATCTGTGCACATTTTTCCCATTGATGAAAGATCCCAGGATAAACTTTGAATAAAAGGCTTACCAACTTTCTAAATTACTCTTCTTTAATAGCTTATTCATTGGATCCTTTTGTTCCTACAGTCTCCTACAAGTGTTCATTTGTTTACTAATTAACCCTTTAGCTTTATTACTTTCAGTAATATATGGTTTGCATTGCGATAACTAGTATTGAGAAACTCTATATTCCAGCCAGTCACTTTGCATAGTCCTGAAGACAAGCCCAATTTAGGGTTTTTTTGATTTAAGTAGATGGCTACTCATAACTAAAAATGATAATCTGCTATAAAATGGCCTCAAAGGGTTTAATGATCTTTAAATTGGACATCTATTTCAACTCCAGCTGAAAGGTCACAGTATCTGTTTAAGCAATAAGTTTTGGTTTCGGTGACTGCCTATGGTGACTGGATATAACTTTTACTAAGGCTTCCAAATCACCACTTCCTGGCATATACATTAATAACTTTCCTTATGCACTCACTGATGTACTTCATTTGTCTGGGAAGTCACCAGGGAAGTGTTTGCATTTGTTTGTCACATGATTTATGAATACAAAATCTCAGGGAAGAGCTGCGTCACAATCGTGAGCAACAATATTCTCCCTTTGTGGTGGCAAAGTTTATGTATCCATAACTGTATTTAAAACACTTTAAAATATGGGAATGCAGCTTTCACATGTATTTTGTAACATTGAAATTTCAATTTTCTTCTTACATAGAAGGTTAACCACATTCATTGTTCTTTCTTTTCAATTCTCCATACAGCATATTTTGATATGCAGTGTTTATATGGTTTTTTAAAGTGGCCCATTAAACACTAAAGTAGACCTAAAACAAGGCCGTCCAACTGCACCCGTGGCTGGGCTCCTCTGCCTTGTACATATGACCCTTTTATTTCCTCCCTCCTAATCGAGCATTGTTGGGAAGCCCTGTCCACCTTTTTGGCCGGGATTGCACAATCTGGATCTTGTATCAAATGCTTCAGCCAGCTTCCTCGACCCACTTATCTCCACAGTTGGATCCTGACATAGGCTGGCCCCCCCTCATCAGAGAATTTGCTATCTGAGCAGACTCATCCCCTTCAGCCTTATTTAGATGAGTGTGAATAGCTATACCCCAAGGTTTGCCTGCAAAGACTAATATCCAGTTTGCTTCTCAGTGCCGTTAAAGCGGCTAAGATGGATATCGAAGAGTGCAGACAGAATGTGTCCTAATCTAGAGATGCAAGTCCGACACAATGGTGTTGGAAAATTAGGTTTCACAATTGAAAGCACTTTAGGGTTCCCAGGAGACTGTGTATGCTGCCTGCTTGAAGCTGCAGACACTGACGATCTGAAAGTTACTTTTGTGGCCAATCTTTAGCTCTCTAGAAGCGTTACAAAGATTCTTTCTGACTTGTCTCTATACTGCTTTAGACCATCTTGGTCCTATATTATGGTCCGCTTCCACCCTTTTTCTTCTCAAATGGACCTTGGGGCTTGAAACGGTACCAGAATCCATCATTAAGTAGTGGGGTGTGATTTTTTTGGAAAGGATTTCCCCAAGTATTCATAGTGCGTTTCATCCTAATTAAATGGATTTTCTCCTGTTAACTTTTATTTCCTGACTTTCTGTTTTCACCACAGTTTTCCTCTCCCTCCCTCCTTGTTTCCTCTCCCCTTTTTTTTTCCCTATAGAAACTTTTTGTTGTTATCAGTAATGTTAAGATATCTTTCTCCATGTACCAGTACAACAGAAAATGGTCTTGGCTGACAAGAGGCACAATAAAGCTGACATTGTTTCTCCAAAAGATGGATTTTGGAATGATCCAATTCCAAAGCTGCTTGAATGTACTTTACAAACAGATTACTACAGTTGTTGTCTTTATTCACTCATTAGAGGACATATTTGGCCAAATTTATTAAATCTCTTTAAGGCAGGAGAAGATAAATTTCATCATTGAACCTGGGTTATCCAGCAAACCCGGAATGGAATTCATTGAAGTCATTTACTAAGCAAATGTGTTGAATCTTAGACCAGATCCATTGCTGGTTTGCTGGATCACCCAGCTTTACTGATAAAAGTGTATCTTCTCCAGCCTTGGAGAACTGTAATAAATCTTGCCCATTGTGTCGAAATTGTGGCACATCCTATTTCTGAATGAACTATTCAAATTAAAGTGGACTTTAAAGGCACCTTCCAAAAATTTCTTTTTATAAAATTATAATTTATTTCCTAAAATGGTTGAAATATTTTTTGTTTCCTACAAATATACCAACATATGCACAGTATATATATTCAATCTCACTGCGTTTCAGAAATTCTGCTTTTTCTGGAGTTAAAAGCCTGGGATCAAAAGTCAACTACAACAATAACGAACAATATATTATAACTATTTTGAATATGTTGCATTATGTCTTAACTAGGAATGTGTTTGTGTTCAACAAACATCAAATATACCTCCAGGTACAGGGGTTTTGGAGGGACATACGATGTGCCCCACTGTATGCCAACCTGTACCTGGGAGGATGGGAAAGATATGTTTGCCGATTACATATCTTGTATATACATATAATTCTGTGGAGGCAGTACATAGATGATATTTTGGTCATATGGTAAGGTTCCAACCAGTTATTGGAGGATTTTGTATGCAAAATGCAAGAAATTTAAGACAATCTAAAATTTACCATGGATTAAATTTCCCAAGAAAACTAACCTTTTTGGATACGGAAAAAGAAATTACACAAAACAATACATTAGAAGTGAAAATTATTGGAAACCAGTGGCAAGGAACACAATATTGAATGCCAAAGTGCTGAAAGAGGTGCAGCCAACTCCAAGACAACAGGGGTTTTCTGCTTTTCTAATACAATCCCTTAGGTTTTCAGAGAAATGTATAGTGGTGAAAATAGTAGAGCAGTTTTTGTCAAGTGATTTTTGCATGATCCATCAGTTAGCCTCGCCATGGTCTACCTCCTAAACACAAGTCGTGTGGCCTTTTGGGAATGTACCCTGGATTGTCTCTCCTGTTTCTGTAGGGGTACAGTGATTATTGGAATGCATTTTATTTTTACTCTAAACCTTGTCCTTGATGCATCACATGATACCTCACCTCTGTCCTTTTCTGTTCATAGGTCACTTTGACAGATTTTCTAGTGGATGTATGTCACCTTCTTTACTCGACAGCCAAACTTACCTGTGCATAAACCACTTTTGGGTCAAATATAGATAAATCTTTGATTATTTCCACAGAAATAAAGCATTTCTTACTCAAACCCGAGCCTGCCAACCTCTGTGTTGGAAGTGGACCATGTCTTCACCAGTCGACTTAGATCAAAAAGGTGAATGATATTATGTTCATGGGAGATCTCACTTATAGCTTTCATCACTAATTCCCACTCTTGCGTGAATTTCAATCTACACTGGAAACATGCCATGAGCCCCTTTCCATTTTGGAGAGTCCTTAAGGGTTCTCTACCCAAACTCCCGCCCCGCCCCTCCCCCTTCCAACCTTCATTAGCATCCCCTTTCATACAATGCTGGAAAACAGTCATGGCGCATGGAGCTACTTAAATTAGTTAGCTGGAGCTTGCTCTGTAAGAAAGCAGGAGAGATGGCTTAGAAACAAAACATCCACTAACATGAGGTTGATGAGGTTGTATTAGTGCAATAGGCAGTTTTAATTTTGTTTTTCTGTTTCTTTGGGCTATACTGGGCTTTTTCTGTTTCTTTGGGCTATACTGCTTTACTGGTGATGTGGGTCATAATATCTTCCATTTGTTGGCAATAAAAATGCCTGTATATAACATAACTTAATTTTTGTTTGCATGACATTTTTTACAGTGGTTGTATTGTATGTAGCAACTAACTTCTAATGGTAATGGTGGGTTTCCTTAAAGTTGTGTTGTCAGACATATTTTACTAATGGTGAGAAGCCCTTTTTAAAATCTTTTTTTCAGATGGCAGGAAATGCAACATAAAGGAAAAAATAAAGTAAAAGGCATACTGTATTTGGTGTTGTACCTTCCTCCAAAAGTTAAAGGTGTGCTTCTAACATAGATTTCACCTTTTCATCCCTACCATGCAGAAACCAAGATGATTTAAGTGTAGTTCAAAAAATAATTACATTTCTGCTTTGGCCATGCTGTTTATATAGATTTCTGAATACAGTTATGGGCCTCAGCTCTGCCTCATATTTAATCAAGTTTGTTATTGATTGGTAGATTAAAATTGTGTTTCCATCCTTGACTGTTTTTGTGGCTAACAACTTGGTGGTATTGTCCACTGGTGTGATGACAGTTAAAAAAAAAAATGCATATCTAACATCTAAAATCTTAGTTGACATACAACGTTTTTGACATACGTTGCTTCTTATATTGGCCTTTATATATCATGCAGTAGCTTCCCCTTGGTGGTGATTGCTTAAAAATATATTTTTCTTTTATCTCATTTAGTGCTGTGATTTTCACATTTTTGATGTGTAACACAATAAGTACCATTAAGGTTGCCTGCTGATTAAACTGTCACCTCCACTACGTATGCAGTAACTGGTTCTGATCATTCCAAGACGCTGCATGTGTATATCCCAGTATTGGATGTAAGTGTTATCCACAGCCCTCCTGCTTATACTAAACATCTGTATTGGTTCCAGGCTCTTTTCATTGTCAGCAGGTACTGGGGCTGACATTTTACAAACAGTTGGATGATGAACAAGATGAAATAAAGCACAGAACTACATTGCTAATCCTACTTAAAAGGATCACACTGGCAGTTGCCAGCTGATCTGTTACACACTGTGGTGGCAGAGGACTCTAGGTTTATTTTCACGCTGTGGTTGATCTATCTATCTAAACTTCCTTTTTTTTCATTAAAAAATACTTTGGGTAAATATTGTATAGTTTTAAATGCATATTTTACCTCAAAAAGTAATCGAACTTTTAAAATGTAAGCAATGTAGCAAGAATTCTACCAGCATTCTGCAGAGCAAGTCCTTTGCACTAGTTTTTTTTCCAGAGGTCCAATACATCCTCTGTTGAGTCATGCCTATAGCTATACAGCCACTTAAGCCTAATGCTCCCTGCTAATGTGAGAATGTGAGCTCTGACTGAGCATAGTCTGTCAAATTATTATATTTCTCCTGTGTGTTCTACAAACACTTATGAATAAATGTCACATCGCAATATTTCATTATGTTGAAGTAGATAAAAAAAGAAAACTTTTCAAAAAACCAGGGACTTTAAAAGCATACAAAAACTACGTAAGTAGAGCACCTACTTGCTAAAAAAGGTAAGTAAGCAGAATAGAGCAAAAATACACGTAGTCCTTGATTGACTAGTTCAAGTTAAAGCAGAACTAAATCCCACTATAATCATATCCCCTTTCCACAGAGTGCCACCATCTTCTTCCTTCTTTTTGTTTTATGTGCAGTCCTCTGCCATCTGGATGGGCCAGGCCAGAGTGACGTAACTCTTATGCAAAAGTTCATTCAGTCCCTGCACCCAGAAGGAAGCCAGGATTCCCAGGTATCATGGCAAGCAATGAAGCTCTGCAATTTTGATTTTGAGTTTCATAAAGTGATCAGGCAGGTAAGAATGCTTGGTGCAAAAGGGATTCTGCAATATTGGCCTGTCTCCTTTTTGCTGCCTCTTCCTTTAAGCATGTTCACAGGAATACCAAATTCATATCAAATTGTAGAAGATTACAGTAAGGACACAAGTGTACAATATAACACCTACATAAAAAAACAAAACAAAAACAAATCACGTGTTTTGATTGACATCTTAAAGAGCTCTGTTTTGGGGAGAATTAGGGCAAAATGTCAAAAATTGGCACCTAGAATTCAGGATTCGAGACTTTTTTCATGCTTTGCATGCTTTTTTTTTTAAATTGGTTTTTGCCTGATTTTACCACATTGCAGGGAAAGGTAAGTTAATTCTTTACCGACTCTATACCAGTGTTCTAGGCAGTTTTATTAAAATGAGCAGGGCAAATAAGTGTTAGTACTAAACCATGAAATCAATTTAATAAGGTGGTCTGGTCCAATTAATCATATATGCATTTTTTTTTACTTAAGGTATACATTGCAGTAAGATGTAGTTCAGGAGGAGAAGGTGCGGTGTAACTTATTAAAGTATGACAAGTATGCAATAAACCAAAAGAACAGTTCAGCATTATTGGTCCTATACCAGCCGTATTGACCATTTGCCATTACTGGTAATCTAAATATCTTTTGAAATCAAATGAGGCTTTTTTATTTTTAAAATTTTTTTTCTTACAAACCAGGGAATTTCAATTGCTTTTTGTAGGTGACTAGATTCCTTTTGTATGCCTTGCCATAAACCCTTTGTAGCCACTTTGCTCAAGATTTGGACTTCATTGTGTGTGACGACACAAGCAAATTCTTCTTCCTTTGTTGATTCTGCCCATCCTGGCATCTGTAAAGTGAATACTTTAGTGATAGAGTTTAGAGTCAATTTAAATATAATTTTCTGTAGTTTTTGTGCTAGCAGGTGGCCTAGAGTACTGCTGTAGAAAGTGCTTGCACAATCAACTAGAAAAGGAGACTAGAAAAAAGTATTTCGCTGTAGTCCATACAGGAAAAGCAATGTGTATTTAGGGTAAATTTCCATCTTTCCAACTTTGAAGGATCTGCTGCTAATGTCATGGTGGCAGATACTTCAAAAATCTTGTGGAGTTTAGGTTTAGTGGCACAAAGGGGACCTACATGGTATTAGGCAGGAGGTTTAATGTTTTGGCTGATCAGCATGTACATACATATAAATATATTAGGATGGATCAAAACTTACAAATAACATGACTCAAAATAAATATAGGTTCCCATTTTAAATACAGAATTAAATAGAACTTTTTGTAAAAAGCACAAGGCAAATAGATATGCCCTTGTGTACATACTTATTTGCTTTGTTCCACCCTCCAGAACAACAAAATATATTCATGGGTTTTTTTTTTATGTAATCTTCCTTCAGATCCTACATTTGTGCAATCTGGTCTTCCTCCTTACGCTATTGTCAATCAGTAGTCATAGTTTAATATTAAGGTACAGGGGGGGGGGTTAATATTCACAAGAGCAAGATTTAAATAATGGAGTCCTTCAGGTTTTGGGGTTCAAAGTCTCACAAGTATTGAGCTAAATGCAGGTACACATAGATGACCGTTTTAAATATATTCTGCTTGTTTAGCACTTTGAAGGTGTTCTTCTGATTACTAGTACAAAGCTCATTTTTTATTAATATTTCTGTTGCTGACATTGTAAAGTAAGAGATTTGATTTCATAAAAGACCTCCTTCTTTGTGTTGAGTTCTTTTTTTTAACTGATATTTTTTTGAGTTTTGGTTGCAATACTCACCTTTGCAACACTTTTTTGTCTATTTTTACTCAATTTTGATGGTTTTGTTGTATAAACATTAAAACATACAATGCAATATCAAACCTGACAAATTCACTGCATAGTAGAGAAAATGGAACAGATTAGAATTCTTCTCACTTTGTGCCTCGGAGGCTATTCCACCTGACTCATCAAATGAAAAATTCATCAATTAATCCTCTGACAATAACAATATATACACAAAAATCAATGACGGATTGATTTTTTTTTTTTTTTTTTTGAGTCAGAACATGAAAACCAAGCCCTGACTTACACATAATGTGAAGTTTTTCCTCATTTCGACCTTATTATTGAGCATAACATCTAAAGGCTTCATATCATTATTTGTTCTAAGCCAACTACAAAAGTGTGATTGTTTGAGAATGGTATATGAGCAATGGAGATGTTAGTACTATCTGACTGAGCTAATAAAGTTGTCAGAAAGCTGATGATAGGAAGCCCTTGAAGGTAACCAATAGAGAGAGACAGATCACTGAGATCTGATGCTAGACCACCCAGAATACTTAACATTGAACTCAGTAGTGAGGGAGATCAAAGGCAAGGAAGGACAATGTGGAATAAAAAGAAATGCTAAAGAGATAACGGTGATCGCAGAAACCCAGTAATAATTAATAGACCCTCACTTGCATTTTTAAAATGGAAAAAAACAAAATTGTTTACTCCTAATTTCAGATTGCAATAAAGATTCTGTGCTACAGTTCGTAGTTGTGTTTACAATAAAATTTTGTCCTGACATCTTTTGAATGCTGTAATTGAGGCTGTATGCCTTTCATGTTTGGTCTTTGTTTCTAATGGCTTAGTTGGGGAAGGGGAAAAAAAACTGTCAATTTAAAAGTTTTATCTTACAAGGCATAAAATAACATCCTAATAGGTTTGCTTCCTAGAATGCGTTCTGTCACACTGCCTAACATTTTTAATGTGCAGACAAGTTAGAGATAAAATTACATCTTAATTAGTTAATATGTTTTAGTCAGAATATATATATATTGAATCCCCACCCACCATAAAAAAACGCGATACACTTTTGGATAATGGATTCTTTTTGGACAGGTGTATCATTTGTAAAATAATGTAGTAGAATAATAAAATACTTACACCTTTATGGTATGTTATACGCACAAAAAATAATATAAACACAGATAATAATACATGGAACAGTACAGCTTAACAACTACATTGATTGGAATTTTAAGGGTCGTATAGAAAACTGGGATAACTTTACTATGCAATTTACTATATTTTAGACATAGTGTTCATATCCAGACAAAGTAAAAATTTTCATTAAAAAACTTTTTTAATCATACTTTAAAAGTGATGCATGGCAGACCCTGCAATTTTACATATGTGAGCTGGAGGTTAGGGATTTTAGGGGAAAATACTATTTACATATTTAAAGATGTGTCCATACCTCTGAAAAGCATTAACGGGTACGTGAAAATAATAAAAAGGTAAAAAAAAGTCTAATGTCCGTAATTGCTTTTATTTCCATCATTCCACAATATTTTTTAAATGAGAGCAAAATCAAAAGACCACAGCTAATGCTGTAATCATTTATGTGTTTGTTTCTTGACTTTTATTTTTACTGTGCATGTTAAAGTTTTGCTCAATGCTTAAAAGCCTGGAATTCCATTGACTAAAATTCCATGCTTATTGCAATGCTTTTAGTTTTGACCACAATATTAAGCTAGTAGATAACTTTGCAGTTGTTGTGTTTTATAGACTCTGCTGTACTTTACAAAAAACAATATATGAAAATTAAGAAAAAAAGTTTTTTAAATAGTTCTAATGAGATATTTGACAAGAAGCCTTTTTATGTAACCAAACTAAATTTGTAACAAGAAACACCTTTTGCATGGTATTAAATTAAGGTTGATTGTTTTATTATAGTAAATGTAGGCCCTATATATATTTTTTTAGTTGACATGTAAGTCTTGAAGTCATGCAATTCTGGTATTCTATAAGGCATAATATAAATATTACAATTGTAATATGTTTTAAATTTGTAGGCCTTTGATTTAAAAGATGCAACCATTGTATGTAGATGTAAGGGGTAAATTAGTATTAAAAAGTGGGTTTAATGCAACTACATATTCATTACATTTATAATACATGTTATATAGGGGTGTACAGATATATTTATCTGGCTTCCTTTAAATAGGGTCACTTTTCTGGTGACACTGATATTGAAAAGGAGGAAACGATTTCATCATTGGATGACCCCATTAAGACCCACTAAAAAGAGATGTGCAACAATTTTGAAACTGCTTTGCAACTACTACAATATCTTCAACTCTGCATAATTTAGACATCTTCAAAATATCTATTTCACTATAAGAGCATGTCTTGAAATATGACCTTAATGATCACCCCATCCAGAATGTCATTTATAGATGGAATAAAGTCACCTCCAGGTAATCATAGTCAAATTTGGGTTGCTTTATATTTGTTATCAGTGCTATATGTCTTTATCCATTAATGATAGCAGAAATAGTGGCCTTTGGCATACCTTGCCTGGTGAAGAGACCTAAATATTGCAGAATGTCAAATTTTTAACATGTACAATTCACCAGTTTATTATATTTTATTTGTTTAGAATAGCATATACAGTTCACTCCACAATAAAGAAGAAAACTACATTATTTAATTAGGATCTATTTCTAGACCAGTAGTTAGACTTTTCTAACTATGATGATTTAGTTGATGCAGAAATACAGAACTTGAAACAAGTAACTCTGGTTAGAAATTCAATAGTACAACTGCCAACCCCATAGTACTGAAGAAATATAAGGACAAAAGAAGACAGGGGTTTTTATTTGCAAAATATAATACAAAGGTTTATTTATTTCCAACTATATAACAAACAGAATCCAACTAATACTAATGGTTTATCAATTCACATACAAACATTTGTGTGTGAATTGATACACCATTAGTATTAGTTGGATTCTGTTTATTTGTTATATAGCTGGAAATAAATAAACCTTTGTATTATATTTTGCCAAGAAAAAAAACAGCCTTCATTTGTCCTTATATTGATGTAGTTATGCAGCCTGATCATTCTTAGTGATAAACTAGAAAACTCCCATTCAGATTTGTAGTCCCACAGCAGTTTAGCCCTACAAGCCTGATTTACAGCACTAGACTAGATTTAGCAAGATATCCTTGCTTATAGAGGTAGACTATCTTAAAACATTGTTCATGAGGTTCCAGGAGTAGTGCCTACATTTCTAGGTCAGAATAAGTTCAGTATGTATTATTATGCAGTCATTCATTAGATATTTTATTCCCAATAACAAGCTACCTGTTCCCTTTCACTGTGTGTCTGGTACACCACTGCATTACTATTTAGTGATCATTATCTGATGAAGTATGATCAACCCATATATTCATGTATGTCTTTGCACCCTATATCTATACTGCACTGTTCTTTGCAGGCTGTGGTAACACAAGAGGTGTTAATGGATTCTATACAGATGCATTAATAATACCATGACACTCTAGCAGCTAAATTTGTAAAGCCCAATTCTTTTTTAGCAAGTATGCCTTTTCATATGCATTATGATAAAGTGTTTCTACTTGTGATTTAGTGTTTTAACAGGGTTGACCTAACTATAAGACTTAATACCTTTATAATACCAAGGCTATATCTCATTTTCAATTTACACCTTGCAGTCCAGTTTAGAGAAGTGTCAAGAAGAATCACTTTCAGCCAGTTTAGATGTACATGTTAGGTATTCAAAGTTGAATTGTTATAGTAGCCCAATGGTTTTTGGTATTGTTAAAATTACATTGTTAATTTCTGTTAAAGAAAAGGCTGTGAATGTAGTGCTCATTTCTTACCTGTGAGCTTGGCAGATAACGGTCCCTATTTCTATTCATTGAGAGAGAATACTTTTTGCTGCATTAAACATGCATTCCACTTGCAGTGGCCAGCAAGCTAACCTTCCTGACAGGTTTCCTTTATTAAAAGAGAAGTTTTTGTCACTATGTAACTATGGGCTACTCATGCATTATCTACTGTCTTGTACTTCTTTGTGATTTTTAAAAAAAATATTAGGTACGTGGCCTCTTCACATTTGAAGATTGATCTAAACGTTTTTCTTATTTGTTTTATTGAACCTTCAGAAGCCATGCTTTGCTTTATTTATTTATTGTTAAATTCATGCAAAAATGTAAAGCTGAAGTAGTCTGTAAACTTTATTCAGCTGCTTTAGAGCTTTTATGGGTTGTGACTTATGTGCAGTTTTACTCTCTGACTGCTATATTAGCTAAGGCTCTTTAATGTTATCACTATGTTTGTGTGTTCCTTATAGTCCCACAGTAATGATTGGGAATTACTTCTAGAGGTAATAGTCATCAAAGCCCAGTCCTAGTAATAGTTTATGTAGGATTAAGTGGTGGTCTGTTTTTTTTTGTATATCATTCTATGAGCTATCGTCTAGGGATGAAATGTGTTTTGGAATGTAAAGATAATAAAGAATGTGAATTATTTATTTTATAAAAAATACACCTACTTGTTTTATAGGCAATAAAATGTTTCTTCTGTTTCACACAACAAAAGAACCAAAATATCCTTTTGCAGCTTTATACAATTTAAAGGATATTTTGCTTGTAAATATTATGTTTCTTTTCCTGGCTAGTTTTGCTGTTTATTTTTATTTACTACATATCTGTTTATAAGGTAGATAGCATGAACAATTAAAGTAACCACCTGTGAGATTTAAAATGTGATTCTAATACCTTTAAAAAAAGGGTTTTGACATATGAGTCCATGAATAGAAGGAATTTAACAGTATAAGGATGATATAGGAAACAAGGAAATTGATGACCGGGATAGGGGAGTAAAATGCCAGCCATAGAAGTTAGGATTTGTTTGCTTGGATCTGAAGAGATTGTAAGAGGTAATTTAGATATAAGAATATTGCAGTGTGTAATACACAATGTGCCTATTACCTGGTTTTGTTTTTTAAGTCAATAATTATGTGCAACACTTTTAACCCCTTTGTGAATACATTTTTAGCTGTAAAAATATTGTAAAATATAATATTTTTTATATAAAAAAATATATAAAAAGCGTATATAAAGTTTGCATTTAAATTAGCTTTGCAGTCATAGTTTAGACAGTTGAATTTGCTTGTAGCTAATTTCAATGTTTTTTTACCATTTTAGTCTTTTACAATATGTATTGCCACTACTTCTCTTTTGGTCAAGGTAATTACACAGTTCTTAGAGTGCCTATACAATTGTACACTATTAAAAAAAAAAACAAAAAAACAACTTTCCAGCTGAAACCTAGTTTACGTAGTCAGCAGCGTTGTTATCATTACATGGTAATAAAGGGTGTGTGTGTGTATATGTATATAAATATATGTGTGTGTATGTATGTATGTATGTATGTGTGTGTGTATATATATATATATATATATATATATATATATATATACTGTCCATGTTGTCTATGTTACTAAGAGCTTGTCCTGAACATTTACTGGAATTAAAATTAAAGTATTCTGGGCAGTACCTAACTGTTGCAAGTACACAAACATGGTAAAGTAGGTACGCAGTTATAATCAAAAAGTATCCAGCAAAAAAACGAATGCAGTTCTAAAATTTACCAAAAGGAGAATAACAAGCTTCATCTATAAATAATGGATGTCTGATCACACACATCTTCACTATAGTATTGATTTTAAATTTATCCTATGTATTTTTAGCCATGGAATGAAGCAATGTACTCATTAAGGCAATTAAGTTAAGATAATGCAGGCTTTCAGTGCAGCAGTGCCACCCAAAGATGTGGATAAGCTTGTTTTATTTATGCATATTTTCTTGGTATTTTTTAGGCATGTGCATTGGCACCACTATTTTCTATGGCATAAAAATGATTGAAACCTAGTAATTGCTTGTGTTATGCTTTCTATACTATAAAATGTAAAACTTTTTATGCGGCTATTGGGCACTATTTTGTCCAGTTTAGTATTGTATGATATTTATGCACGCTCTATTAATGAATGTGTTTCATAATCACTATATATGTAGTATGCAGATGTTCTAGAAACTTCCGATTTCTTGCTCTTTATATTGAGGAGATAACGGAGAAGAAGAGCACAGCTAGGCTGGTCTCATTGTTTATCTGAGGACACTGTTGCACAAACAAAGGCTCACACAGGATGACTGGCTATATATTATTTATACTCGAGAAACTGAGGGCATGATTATCTCAAACGCGGGTAAGGGAAATGAGGCAACATGTAAATTCTGAAAGGTCAACGGTAATGAGTGGAAATAAATTATTTATTTGTAGTCTTTGCCTGCAATATTCAGGTTTTTTTTGTTTGTACTGTATATTTCTCAGTGTCTGCTATTTCTGTTGTCTCTTCCTTCCCTCATACCATAGACTGTGTTGTCTTGACAAGGATAATTGCCAGTTAAAATAGCAAAATGTAGCCTTTGGAGGAGCAGAGAATATTCCTGGTAATCCTAAAAGTACTCTCCAGTTAAGTTTTAATGTTCAAATTCAATTTAATCTGCACACTGTTGATCTTGGCGTTGCCTTTTTTTTCTATTTAGACCTTGCAATGTATTCCTAAACTATGTTTTTTTTTCAGGAATCTTTTTGATATATGTATTAGCTTTGTTAATAATTTGATTTCTCTCACGCACAAACATCAGTATGATATTGACTAGGTATTTTGCCAAAGGCTTTTTAGTTGGGCTGAAATTCCCAGGTGTGCTGCACCAATAGGATGGCTTCGTTTTTCGGAAACTCTGGGGAGTGATGTGAACACACGTGATGCAAACCTGGACTGTTATGGGAATGTGCTGACCCTTTCCTTTAATCTCACACTAGAACGGCAATGTTGCTTGGCGCATTGCTTTAGGATATTGTTTACTTCGTCTAGCACAGAAATTGTGCTAAATACAATTAACTAGTTCCAACAGTGTGCATAGAACAGCTTGATTGCTTACATTTTTTTGGGGGGTTGGGGAGAATCATGACAGCTGCAATCCATTCTGATCGTTGCTTATTTTAGTTGCATATTTCAATGTCCTTTTGACCTTTCCAGCATAGATAACGTTAAGCGCAGCTGCAAACTGATTCACTGATAAAGCAATGATTTCTTTCTAGTTTTACTTTCAGCGCAATCACAGTACTACTGAATCATATTCTGCTTAATACTCCCTTATTTACACATACATTTGCAGCTAGCAGCATTTTATAATTGCCATTTTTACGGATGAGTAAAATCTGTCATTACCATAAACATATAAAAAAAAAAAAAAAAAGTATGGAAAGCTGTAACCAGGCATTTGTTTTAAAGGGGATCCCCATGTCAACATCGCCAACTATAACTGTTTCAGAATATTTATTAGGTTAGATTATTAAGGGCTAAGGACCTACCTTGGAAAGTGGCCCAATTTTGTCATATTGACATAAACCATAAAAATTTTGTAATCAGATTTAGGGTCAGAGTTATTGGTCACTGAATATATGATGATATAATAATGTGATCCTCCTTAGCCCAGCTGTTCCAGCTTGGTTTTCTGCATTGGTGTATCAGAAATAATACGTAGTAATTTGTTACGTATGCTGCCATAATCTTAACACTGTACATTTTGATCTACTTGATGCTTCGTCACCTTTAGTGGATTTTGGTAAATTTTGACAGCTGCAGGAAAAAAAAAAGTTATTCATCTTGCTTTCGCTTTACACTGGCATTTCATTTGTAAACCTTATTATGTAAAAAATGTAATATGAGATTTTGGACCATGCTCTGACTTTCAGTTTTAGTTAATTAACATTAATTCCCTATTGTTGTGCATTTTATTATTCCATGTAAATTATTTTTTTTCTCTTTCAGTTCTAAACATGTATGAAAGAAATAAATAGGTTTTGTTCAGGGCAACCAAAATCAAGTTTTAGCTTTAGCTTCTTATCTACACCTCGGACATGAAAGGGCAATACTTGTTGCCCTTCCATAATATTGATGTAATCAGCCATTTTGCACATATTATGATGGGCTGTCCTGACTAAAACTTACAAATACTTGAAGTACAATTGGTTATAAAACAATCCGTTCAAAAAAAGAACAAAAAATTCAGAACAACTAAACAAAACAAAAAAAAAAGAAGACTTTTAAAGATAAATGTATTTATTTTTTTTCTTTATTCTATCCAAGTATAATGTTACATCAGATGTTCGTATTTTTGAAAATACTATTTTATGGATAAAAATGTTCATGTGATGCTTCACCAACACAGAAAATATCTATAGGTGAAAAATAAAATAAAAAACAATATTTTTTCTACTAACCTGTGTAGATGAAGTATAAGAAAAACAGTATTATATTCTGTAATCAAAACCAACTGCCTAATAGCCTAAAGGTGAAATAATTATCTCTGGTGGCTGTGCAGATCTTAATGTCAAAGCAAAGAACCATGGGGGCAACAGAATTTAAGCATAACAACTGGCATGGGCACAGACAACTGCTTGGGGCCTTGATTTAGTTTCATAATCTTTTTCTTGAAACTATTGTCCTTTTTTTTTTTTTTTTTTCTTTTTTTTTTTTTTTATTGAAAGAGGAGAAAGTTTGAAAGCGAGTGCATGCTTTCTTTCACATTCACCTTTGTTGTTATTTCTGGTTTTATAATTTTTCTTAAACTGAGCCAGAATACAATGTGTTCCTTATGGTTTCTAAAAGAAGGATGTGTTCTGCTGAGTTGTAGATAGATGGCAGCATTCCTACAGACTGGCAGCAGCTATACTTTTTTTCTGTTTGCTCTATCCTGCTCTCTAAATAAACCTGTCAGTTTATTATTTGACAAGATATTCCTTTTATTCATCGAGATTTGGGCCACAATGGAGGCGTTTATGACCATTTGTTTTAGGAGGCTCTAGGCTGAGTTTTTAGGCATTGTAAGGCGAGAACCATTATCCTGTTACAAGTGCATATAAAGCTACAGCGATGATAAGATACCAAAGTCCGTAAAGACCACATAAGCCAACCTTGATGAAAAGATAAATTGATGCATAAATAACGTTGTTCACTACAGTGTTTGCAGGGATCAAGAAGGGATCTTTGAAGGTTTTCAGAGATCAGGCATACAGAACCTGAACCACCTTTTAGTTTGTATTCTGATGTTGTAACAGATAAAATCACAGTTAGGCTCGATGTTTATTAATCTTAAGACCATTGGTGTCTGACCACTATTTTATTATTGTAGAGCATGGATACTACAATAGTAACTATAGCCTAAATACGTTAACATTATTCATACTTTTTTACAACCCATTATATAGAGTGTTCTTGCTGGGAGCACTGTTGCTGCAGATGTCCTAGCATTGAGATGAACTCATCACTGATGGCTCCTGAGCAGACAGCTGGGGGTTTTGGGGTTTCACATCTCAACTGCCAGCCTGCTAAATTGTTCCATAGCCCATAGATATATTCTGCTGGTTTCAGGTTTTATAAAATAACAGTGAACTCCAGAGATTACAGGGCAGATGCTACTTTCGAGTGATGTGTGGGTTTTTTTTGTTTTTTTGTTTTTTGTCGTCTTTGAGATTGTAGCTTCCAGTCTCGCTATGACTAATCTATCTATACATGATTGTTCTGTAAAGATATTTTGTTCATGAAAGTAATGGGCTGCTTTGCTAAACTTTCTGTCAGATTAAACATTGAAAGATTCTGCTCCTAGAAAACAAAGATTTCTCTACAAGGAAAGGCAGGTAAACCATTTCGACTATGGTAAAATAAGCCAGAAGGACCTTGAAACTGAGAAGTGCACTATTCCCCAAATTATTTTTACTTCTTTCACAATAAAAAAAAGTGTTTATTTGTAGCGGGTAAAAACTCCAGTCTGCAAATCTTAAATTATCTAATCTTACCTAATAGGACAACTGTTAGCTGCATATTTATGGTGTGAAGACGTTTGTTGTAGGTCTATTTGTAATCGGTAAAGTTAGATTAAGAACAGTTTAGATAATACATTGTTTATTTCATTGTTCGTTACAATACGTAAAATTAAACTCTGGCCAAGTAAAAATAAAAAAGCTAATTAGGGACATAAAAATGGGTAGATTCTCTGCTATATTTTCCTTGATACCAGTCACTGGGGATGACCAGTCTATGGAAATTTCTTCCAGTGTTCTCCTATGTCCAGCTAAGTGGTCACGTGCTTGCCCTTTGTCATGACATCCCACTGCAAGGCTTCAGGAACTTTTGGGGACTCTTAATATCCAGTAGCATCTAATGACATCCATGTCCTTAGAAAGCCACACTGGGTACTGCAGTCCAGACCTTTGCACATTGTAGGCCAGTATGTATTTATGCAGTTTTCATTGTTTTGATGTCATTTGATCATCTTTGTGACTCCCAAAAATATTTAAAGCCATGCCATTTTTTTTCATCTGTGTATGGAGCACGAGAAGAAGTGATGAGTAAACCAGACCTTCTATTTTCAGAAGGAAGTATCTAAACCTCTGTGTGAAAAGATGATACTTGCTTCAGAATTACAGTATCGTGAAGAGGTTCCCTATTCTTTGGACCTGAAGCCTGACAAATATAATGGAGCATTTTTACATATGTATGACACATGCTGTTAGCACTTTTGCAGCAATATGATTTTGTGGATTTCAAATAATGAAGACATGACTTTCTCCCTGTTAGGGTACTGATAATGTCTCTGATAAGTTCTTTTATAAAATAAAAGGAAATATTCCTATGATATTATTGGAGATAATGATTAGATTGCACAAGCTGAATTAGAAAAATAAACTGAACCTGTAATTTACCAATACTGGAAAGCAGCAAGTTCTCATTAGTATCTTTTAGGAACATTCACCTATTCATAAATCCTTTAAACTAATTTTGCAGCCATAGTCCAGAAAAATACCTGGGACCTCTGAGTATGGAGGATGACGTGACGCTCCCTTGCCTGTGCATTGTGCTTAAGCATCCAGTCCCAAGGTCTGAGAGCTGTCACATTGGCATCAAAGAGATTTTGACAGCCCCCTTAGAAAACTAATGCAGATTTAGTGAGGGTATACATTAGATTACTGTGAAGTTTACATGACACTAATATTTGATATGTGTTTTTACATATGCTTGCTTTTTGTCCCACATTTTACAAGCAAACTTGTAGGTTTTCTTTCCAGAAATATAGGTGTGATAAGGGAATGCTGGGATAATAAGATAAAGAACACAGAATTTAATGTTTTCCTTTTTTTTTGCCATAGCTCCCAATTTCATCAGTATTCTAATGAAATTATAAAATAAAACTTTCATAAGTAACTTTATTTTAGATCCTGTGATATCATCACTAGAGGTTTTTGTGTTTCTGCATGCATGCAGACAGATCATGGCTGGTAGGCAGAGCCAACAGGATTTGATTCATATCTTCCTGAAAATGGAAGGCCCTGGAACAATCCTCCTGAGCGGAGCCTGCTGATTTAAAAACATTGAAATCCATTAAAAAAATGGGTAGGACTGTAAAGTGTCACATGATAAGGCTAAGATGATGCTGGATGTCCATCAGCCAGGGAATGAGCTTTGTCTGACTTGCTGTTATTTCCAATGCAATGCTAATATGAGAAGCATAGTGTATTCAGAATAAGTAATTTCAATACAGCAGAGGAACCTGAACAACTGTGCAAGATAAAAGGCAAGGTTAGAGTTCAGCTTGGGAAAACAATAAAGCACAGTTACTGTCCAGCAACGAGTGCAGGGTTTTTAAAATGGTTTCTGGATGCGCACTGGCAAACAGTAACTACTATACTTGTCCATGTGTTTGGCCTGTTAAGGCACCTTAAGTGGTCGCAAAAGCTTAGCAGACAGGTGCAAATTGGCTAGCAAGTCAAAGCAGAGCATTCAGTGGGTAGTGCCTTTTCCCAAAACCCCTGAAGGTTTTGGATATGTATTATCTTCCAGAGGTTGTAGCCCTAAAAATCCAAAGAAAAAGGCTATGGGATAGTTTAATGAAGAACGAAATAAGAAAAAAAAAAGAGGAAACTGTGCAATATAATGGTACAGGATGCGTTAGTGGCTACCGTCTTTTTATTGTCTCAAAAATCACCCAACTTTTCTTCATGGGTTATCCAAAGGGAAAACTGCAAATGATTTTGAATACAAAGCATTGAAATGCAAATATAATTATTACATTTTCTTTCTTGAATTGTAGTCCAATTAATAATTTACCTAAATAATTGCTCTGAATGTTTACACTCCATTTTCCGGCAAACATTTAGGTCCATTCTTGGCAACTAATTCAATACAGTGTGTTTGCAAGGAGGAGCTTAATCAGGTACATCCCTTATCCAACCCCCTCAAAGTGTAGAAAAAATACATATTAATCAGCTAAAAACCATCCATTTGAAAATGCTATAGACAAGGACGATGAGATTCACAAACTGCAGAATATAATCTGACACATGTACAATAGATTTTTGTAATGCTTTATTCTCTAAAAGATAGATTTTGTATAGCTTCTGGATATCTCTTGTTTATACTTATCATTACCATTAAGATATGACAAGTTTTGTCAGTGGAAAGTATTGTGTCAAAGAAATGTAACCGTACAGTCATGTCACAATGTACGCACAGCCTATAAAATTGTTGACTTTTTCAACATATTTGAACAGGCAAACATTAAATCTTTATTCAGACACTTGTCTACAGACAAAGGTTGAATACCTGAATATTAGGGAAATCTCAGTTTCAAGTCATTTTTAGCAAAAATAATAATTTGTACTGTGGTGTACTGAGAAAAAAGTAAGTACATCTTGGCATCAGGTGCAGGTATTGCTTACTTTAGAAGAAATGTCTTCTTTCTGTTTCCTTACATGAATAGCCCTTTTCTATTATCTCCATCAAATTTCAAATGGATTCAAATGAGGGCTTTAAATAGTCCATGAAATAACCCCAAACCATAACATTTTCACCACTGTGTTTGAGGTAATATGAGATTCTCTTAAAATGCTGTCTTTGGAGTGGTACCAAATATGACTACTGTTACTGTGCATAACTTTAGCAAACAAGATCTATTATAGGAAATAACATTAAACCACAGCATACTAACATGTAAATGTGGCATTATGTTTGATTTGTAAGTCCACAGACTGTAATTTTACAAAGCCTAGTTTTTGTATATATGTTGAGTGTAATTTTGCAGTTATGTCCTTCTTTGTTATCGAAGGATTTTTCTTGGCACATCTCCCGCAACTTAAATTTGTGCAATATCCTTCTGATTGCAGATGCATGCACAGACCCCAATTTTTCAGTTGGTGTAATATTAATAATAATGTGAATAAATACAGCAATGTATCTGTCATTTTATCACCTTTATCTGTAGACGAAGTTTGAAATAAAACGAAACATCTGTTTA
>NC_092863.1:71383159-71397476 GCF_032062135.1 Pyxicephalus adspersus
CCTATGTCTCATCAGTACATTTCAGTTCTCTCCTAAATTCCTTTAAGCAAAGTACAGCCACAAAACTTTGATTTTGTGAACTTAGGTCACTACTTGCCCTCTTATGTGGCTTGGTCGATACAGTATTCTATACACATACAGTACACATTTTCTGTGTTTAGTCTTAACCTAGTCTTATTTAACCTCATGATCATGATTATTGTCCAGATTCCTCCCTACACCATGCATTGTAGTACATTAGAAACTCGATGCAATATTTTTTTCTGTTTGTTAGACATCAAGTGGGTGGGGGTTTTAAGTATTTTTAAGGACACATTACTTGGACAATTTCCCAAGAGACATTTACTTGAATAAAGTAACTGTACTTTATTGTACCACGTTGATATAGAACCACGTTGGTGCAAAGTCCAGTACTAAAGATATTTAGGTAATGTATCAAAAGTATTTAAAACTTAAGTCTGACTATGGTCTACTCTGTTCTGTGACCCCATCTATCTTAAAGAGGAAGTAAACTCAAAACTCGCTCAAAACAAAAAAAAAAAAATACACTTATCTTCAATCCCGCAGAGCAGTCAATTGATCCTGAGGTCTCTTCCATCGGGTCCTGCGTTGTCCCAGTTTCCGCCTTTGGGCTGGTGCACCGGCTGCCTCCATCTTCTCTTCCTCTGGGTTCTTCTTCCTACGTCACCCGACACAGGCGCAAGATCGGGTGACATAGATGGGAAAAAAACTTGACAATCTCACTGTGCATGTGTGAGATTGGCAATTTTTCTCTCTTTTGACGAAAGCACCCAAGAGCTGGGATGCGTGACGTATGTTTCATTCTCGGTCGCCTAGGCACCCTTTTGTCTACCCTTTCTACCACATTATTCATCAACTATAGTTTTTCTGTGTTCTGAGCAAAGACTTTTCTTTGGATCACATTTGCCCATCTACAAAAATACTTTGTTTTTCTTTTTTTAAATACTGAGAGAACCTAGGTTCTTTAAAATGTGCATATGATTCCACCAGACATTGGATCAAATTGACCTATATATTTGTTTCTTCAAAACAGCTAGGCTTTCATCATCGCTTTCAGGCAAATAAATGCTTGCATTTGCAAACACCTGTGCAGGCATTTGCCAAGGTCTGTTCAGGTGTTTATAGGCGTTGTTCTGACTTTGTAAATGCATTAGAATGCAATTTTTTTGTTTTTATTTAGCAAGAAATTCCCTGGCTTTAAAAACACTTATAAACTTCTGCACAAGTTGAAGTAAGTAGTTGAATGCAAGCCTATGAAGGCGTTTGTATGGCAAAAATACCCAAGAAGCTACATGAAGCTCCTGAAGAAATGCTTGTAAACAGACCTATTCGTTTCTATTTAAACTATTTTTACAAGAAGATTTCAAGCTTTTTGCAGGCTGTAAAAACACTTTAAAAAGTCTGGGAAAAAGGAGATTTGAAAATAGCCTTGGGGAAAACCGCAGGCATTACTAAATGTCTGGGATTGTTTTCTGGCAAAACCAACTGGTTTTTGCAGATCTTGCAAATGCCAGTGCAGGAATTTGCAACTGCCTGTACAGGTGATTTTATAAGGCCGAGTATAAAAAAAAAAAAAATTAAAAAGACACCTACAAAAATCGTTTGGACATTTTTCAACACTTTCAAATCTTTGGAGGCGGCAGAGGTGGCAAACCACCCCGGACGCTGTACTAAACATCCACAATCCTCCTTCCACCTATCAAATGAAGGATAATAAATAGACCTATTCAGTCTAACTGTTTTTTGTAAGCATTTGTGAGTGGTTAAACCTCTTACAGACACTTTTAATAACCTCGGATCTGAACAAGCCCTTAGACTTTAGTGCTTGCTTATATCAAATTCCCCACAATTGGAAAAGTTTTAATGTGCTTACATGTCAACTAAAACATCCAATGACCTACTACTGACTTCCTCACACATAACCTCATCGTACGCACGGCTTCAAGATTTTTCTAGAGCTGCCCCCACTCTCTGGAATGGTCTTCTTCGTCCTATTCGGCTTTCTCCTACTTTCTGCTTATTTAAAAGAGACCTTTAAAACCCATTTTTTCAAACATGCCTACCCGTCTTCTTCCGTCTTTTAAACCCTCACTACTTCCACCACCACATATCTCCCCTCCTATTGTGTGTTACTTCCCCCACCTCCTAGATTGTAAGCTCTTTGGGCAGGGTCCTCTCCTCTTCTGTCTCTGTCTGAATCTGTCTGTCATTTGCAACCCCTATTTAATGTACAACACTGCATAATATGTTGACGCTATATCAATCCTGTTTTTTTATTATTAATGTTAATAATAATTAATAATAAGTTTTGAGTAATGCCATGTAAAAAAGAGCCTGGTCTTATAATCTGAAGTCTTGTATATTGTAATTTACATACAGTTAGGTCCATAAATATTTTGACAGAAACAACTGTTTTGTAATTTTGGTTCTGTACATTACCACAATACATTTTAATTGAAACAACTCAGATTGAGTTGGAACTTGTTATTTAGGTATATAGATATTCAATTAGAGAAGGTTCAAGCACAAATAATAGCTAGTCATTCAAACAGTTTAATTAAGAAAACAAGGTAAGACAAAGTACACAGCAATATTGCCAGATATTTAAACACATAGGAACTTCAATCAATGATACATATATATATATCACATGGACATAGTTATTAGTAGTAACCCCTGTAAGAATCTAGTAACTCCTTAGTACACAATACAGTAGCAAAGTAATGCAGTAATACTGTAGACACCCAAAAGAATATAATCAGGAATATCTTATAGCTACCTGCTAGGATGTTAATGGGTTATCTCGGGAGCCTATGTCCTTCCGAAGAGGACCCCATAACAGCTTACCTAGGGAGACCCTCAGGAGACAAAGAGTAAGCAAGAGACAAGAGAGCTCAAATCTCTCAGTTCCCATTTTTATACAGTTAATTACCATTAGGTACCTTTGGGACTCCTTGATTGGTTAGTGGCTGTGTTCGGTACGATGACCATCAGTTTGCACACACCCCACTAGATTGGGATTGGTTAATGTAATTTGATGGACCTCCCAACTAAATTTGATATAAAAAATCTCCAGCTGGAATCTGTTTAGGGGTCTATACATGTCCAGCTGGGTCATCACCCCAATCCATCTGTTCACTCGCCTCCCTCTCCTTTTTCCTCAAGTTGATGGATTTATTGCCCTTTGAAGGCCATATTGGTGATCTGTTTGTTATGGGAAAATAGGTCTGGTCTCCTGGCAGCTGTTGTATCATCTCTTTGTTACTTCTGTGAAGTCCTGGACTTGGAGAATCCAGAGTAAAATAGGTTTCCTGTCTAAACACCACCTTCCTGTGTTGCATTCCTGCATTATTTCCTGCTAGTTAGATACAGTCTAATTATTAGGACGCACACATACCTATTCATACATCTATGAATATATATATATATATATATATATATATATATACCTCTTTATACAAATCTATTTACATATTAATAAACAATCTTGAGGTGCAACAAACTGCAGACTTTCAGCTTTAAATCAGTGGGTTGAAGAAAAAAATTGCATAAAAATGTGAGGAACTAAAGCCTTTTTTTTTAACACACTCATTTCATTTCAGGGGCTCAAAAGTAAGTAGACAAATTAAAAAGCTGTAAATAAAAAAATCATTTCCAATACTTGGTTGAAAACCCTTTGCTGGCAATGACAGCCTGTAGTCTTGAACTCATGGACATCACCATGGCTTCACAGCAAAATCTTCCACATACAAGCCCCCCCAATTAAACCCAAGCCTTTTATCTGCTTAATTGATAATGTCATAACAAAGGAATTGCCCACACCAGCCCATGAAATAGCCTTTGAGTCAATTGTCCAATTAGTTTTGCCCCCCCAGACAACTCCAGGCCTTTTATCTGCTTAATTGATAATGTCATAACAAAGGTTTTGCCCGCACCAGCCCATGAAATAGCCTTTGAGTCAATCGTCCAATTAGTTTTGAGCCCCTAAACTGCATCTGAGTTGTTTCATTTAAAATTAATTGTGGTATTGTACAGAACCAAAAGTAGAAAAAAGTTGTCTCTGTCCAAATATTTATGGACCTAACTGTATTACTAAAATGGAAAGGTAAAAGGTAATGTGTAAAGCACAGATATGTATTTTATATAGTATTATCTTTCAGTTTTATATGTGTGTTGCTAATGCATTCTTACACTGTACATTTTTTTTCTTATTTACATAATTTATTTAACATATTTAGTGCCACTATATTATTAACATATAGTGCCAACATAATATACAGTGCTTTTTATTTACTTTTACAAAGTTCAATGTGAAACTGATCTTTACTAATTGAGAACCATACACAGATACACCATGTGTTTTGCCCCATTTGGGGCAGATGCACTGCTCTGGAATATGAAATGGATTTCTCTTAAATTTGCCTAACACTTCTCTTTGCTCTATTCTGCATATTAGTGAGTTAGTGTTCCTAGATTATATCATGTGGTATTTTTTTACAACTAAATAAGGTCAGGTTTGTTAGTATACTTACTCTTGTAAAGTTTTTTACGAAAAAAAAGTAAAAAAAAGTGTATATAATTGAGCACAGTTAAAAAATTAGGCTATTTCTTGGACTGTATTTTAGTTTCTTACACAATGTATACAAAGTATTGTTTAAGTTAAATGATCTGTTTGGTGCTGTCACAACGCAAATCAGAGTTTTTTCCTGTTATATTGAACTATCGGCAGTGCAATTGCAATACCAGAAGCAGCTAAGTGCTATAATTAATTAATATTACTGTTTGGTTTCTGGATTTAGTAGGCTTTGAGAATATATCCTTCCTATAATCCTAATTGGAAAACATGTTAAATTTATTTTAACATTTGGGGAACATCTTTGTGTTCACCTGATCCTTTTTAGAGCTGGGATTTGAGCTAGATCTAATAGGAAAAAAATAAATTACATAAATAGTTTCCCTCCCAGTGTTCCTGCAATAATATTTCATAGTGGCTCCTAAACTGTAAATCACAGCTGTTGTAGTTCATACTTCGAAATCTCCCCTTCTATCACGGCCAGTGATACAGGTAGAGTTTACCTGGATAACTGGAAAACTAAAAAAGATTAAAAAAAAAACTGACATTGGTGCTATACCCTACCCAAAAGAAAAAATGTTGGTTAAGATACATTCATTTAGTAGTAATCTTTATGGTATGGTATATCTTTTTTTGTTGATATGTTCCCTGCACAGAATTTCAACTAATTATAAAAATACAATTTAAATCAAGGTGCAAGTGACTAGGTATGCAGTTTTACAGTGATAGATTAGCAGGTTTAAAGAGGAACTAAGCTCAGAATACAAAAAGAAAGTTGGAGTGTTTGGCAGAAGACTTCCCTGCTCCTGGTGGCTTTTTGGTTTTTTGCTTATATTGAACAGAGCATATGCCATACACTGAAAATGGGAGCTTCTGAGGATGCACAAACCACAGGATCCAGGAGCTGTCTCATTGCAGTGTGCCAGGAAAAAGGTAGGTAGGTGCCTAAGGCAGGTCTAAACCGGCCCTTAGTGGTTTAGGTTTATTTGTAAATTTAAAATGTGTGTTTTTAGTCTTTGATTTCAATATGCCTATGGTCAGTATTATTCAGATAGAGACTTTCACTTGTTAATAACAGCTCCTTTATATTCAAATTGATATTTTACTTTGTTTTAAAAAGCATCCTTCAGGTTTGCTTATAATTCATAAAGGTTTGTGTAAAATTTTGGATGGTAGACCTGTCTTTTTTTTTTTTTTTTTTTTTTTTTTTTTTTTTTTTTTTACCTTTTAAACCTTATCTAAAACTAAAGTATGGAGGAATGCTAAAAAGTCCTCACTCTTTGCATAAAAATTGCAAATGATTAGCTCATGGCCAATGAACCAATATTTTTGACATTTTGGGAATCTGTATATTGCTATATCATATTGTTCCAAAATTCTAAATGTTTTACCATGCTGACCAGTCTTTCATACCTGTCTTTAGAATCAGAACAAATTTATTAAAACTAGTTTATTTAAAGCTTTCCATTATATAGCGTTGAGGTGAACTTTGTGGAAATTGCTAAAGAATAGTGAGGGCTGAAGGCTGAGCTTAAGAAATGGCAAAGGATCAGTGCAAATGGTAGGAGGAGATCCTAAGTAGAGCCTTGTCAATAATGTCAAGAGCGCAAAGAATGAGGATCAGTATCAAAAGCAGCAGTGGAGTTGAGGAGGATTAGGCCAAAATAGTGACCTTGGGAATTAACCACAAGGAGGTCATTAGTCGCTTTGGTAAGGATAGTCTTAATAAAATAGGGAAGCATGAAATCCTGAGCTCTGAACTCTCTTAGAATGTGGGAGGAAGGAAAAAGTTTGACAAGTGCAGTGTTAAAATGATGCAGAAATCTAAAATAAATTTCCAGTTTCATTTCAGATACTATAAAACCATTCCATTGTTGGCCATGTTTTGAATTCTTTCTATAGATTAGCATCTCGGCACATGCTCATTACAGTTCATAATGGGAGCTGATCTTTATAGAATGATTTAGGCTATTACTTTTCCTAAGGCGATTTCTTAGCTGTTTTTTTTTAGGAAATATTGGTGAACAGTTTAAGGACAAGCAGAATGTAGGAAATGTTCATCTCAAAATTCGAATGTATCGTATTTAACATACAGTATTTGTATATTAGTGGCATAATATAAATTATGGTATAAACCTATGACTAGGAGATGACTTAGCGGCAGTATCTCAAATCCGTTCGGGCACTTTAAAACTTTACTACACATTATGCATGCATGTGGACAAAGTGAAATGCAACAGAGATCTGTAGAAGAGAATAAATAGAAAAAAAAAAGGTTAAAAAGAGTATTTTTTTTTTTAATAGTAACAAAAATGTCATTCAGTTGACTAATTTTTTAAAATGAGTTATGAGTAAATGAATGCATATTTGTGGAAATTCTGGTATTTACCATCTGGCATCAACCAAATTTAGCAATCAGCAATGTGAATGAGTGAACTGGATCCCATACTCCTAAATCCGTTATCATGAATTCTGGTATTGTATTTTTTTAATAAAAGTAGCATACTGCAAAGTCTTAAAAATATTGAAAGTAAACAAATTAACTGAAAATTTGTTTCTCATTTCGTGCTCAAACAAATTTTATTAGAAGAAGATTGAAAGGTAAATTTAAATATAGACCAATAAGATTACAAACATAACAGATACATATGATCACACAACATTACAAACTTCGCATGGCAAGACTGTACAGATAAAAAAAAAAAAAACGATAAAGGGGAAAACAAAAGGAATAGATGAAGGGGAGGGGATAGTAAGCAGTCCACGTTATTACAAACTTTGTCATGAAGAACAACCACGGTTTCAAAATGAGTTATTATAAGTTTAGAGCTTCAGAGGCAGGAACTGATATGCAGTGAGCTGTATTTTATCAAAAGCATATGTATTAAAATGGTTTAAGTGTTCCATAAAATACTTTAGAATGAACTTGAGTAAAACATACAAATGTAGTTACATAGTTACAAAGTAAGTCAGGTTGAAAAAAGACATAAAGCTGCGTACACACTTGCAATTTTTGCCGTTGGAAAGGATCTTTCACGATCCTTTCCAACGACAAGGGACTACCCGATGCATGAACGGTGCTGTACATACAGCACCGTTCATGCTTTATGGAGAGGGAAGGGGGAGAGCGACGGAGCGGCACCCTGCTGCGCGCTCTCCCCCTTCCCTTTCATTAGGATCGGTCGTCGTCCATCGTCCGTGGATCCGGCAGGTCGGTCGTTCGGACGATGGACGACACCGACTGTACACACGGCAGATTTTCGCCCGATATTTGGCCGATGCCGATTATCGGGCGATAAAAATCTGCCGTGTGTACGTAGCTTAAGTCCATCAAGTTCCACCACTGGGGAAATAAACATATCCCAGATATAAAACCCTATGGACATAGTTGATCTAGGGGAAGGCAAATTTCAGACTTTACAGTGAAGAATCCCTTCCTTATCCGGAGCTTAAACTTCTTTACCTTCAGATGCAAAGCGCGCCCCCTGTTCTTAGTTACAATCTTAAATTGAATAATAGGGAAGAGAGTTCTATATATGCACCATTTATATATTTATACAGGGTGCTCATATCCCCCCTTAAACGTCTCTTCTCAAGGGAGAATAGATTCAGTTCTGCTAATCTCTCTTCATGGCTGAAGTCCTCCATTCCTTTTATTAGTTTTTTTTGTTCAGCTGAATTCCATGTGTTTTCAAAGTTTTACCTTCTGAAGGATGTGCAATTCTGCATAGCTAGCCTTGCGATTTCTCAGATATCTGCCACACTGCACATCTTTTTTCCTGATTCAGCAATTTACCTTCTTGGGTTACTTTTCTAGTGTTTAATTGATTTAGAATAATGTTGCTTTCCCATTAATAAGCAGGTGATTTTGGGAAATAACAAAGTTCCACCAAGAAGTAGTAGATTGATCATGTTGGTTGTTCAGTGTTCCTGAGTTTTTTTATATCAGAAGACTAGGTGACAAAGTTACAAATTCTCTTATAAGCAAAACAGTAAATGGTAATTTAATAAGGGCAGTGTTGATAGAAATCCGGGAGCTTACATTGCCAACTTGTTTTCGAAGGTTATCCTTGTTCTAGTGCTAAGTATGTTACTGATGTGGAACAAGTGTCCACCTAGTTGGAACTCCTGAGCATCATATTTTGAGTCAAAGGCCATGATCAAGATTAAAAAAGGTCAGGGGTGGTGTTTTGCAGGGAATGCCTTGCTAGACTCTCTCATTCACTTGCTGCAGTAACATTCACTGGCCCGCAGATGCTGGCACAGCCTGGTCCTTAGATTTTAGGATGAGGGGTTCACTCATGTAATTGATACATTTCTAGGCGAGTGTTCAGACAATATTGAGGCCAGAGACAGCCAAACTGGCCTTTTCAGTAGGACATCAGAAATGGTAGAATTTGTAGCAAAGTACATTTTTCTTCTTTTTTTTTGGAGGGGGAGGGGGTTATGATCTATGGTTTGCTTGATGAGGGCTATCACGTTGCAGTTTTACAAGCTTTTTAAAGCTTGCCTTTAAAACGCAAAAAACTCTTATAAACGCTTATGATGCGTTTTACTGCAATTTTACATAAGCGTTTATAAGAGTTTGAATTTTAACCCCAGGTTGGGGTGGCAGAGATCTGGGAGTTCCCTTAGTAAAAGGAACTTCCAGATTCAAAAGTCCTGCTAAAAACTCGTATAAAAGCCTCCAATTCAATTGGAGCTTTCTTTGATGTTTTTAAGCATTTATAAATGCTGGAAAACACCCCACATTGAAATTATACAGTGTTTTAATTACTTTAAATGCTGCATGGAGCATTATCCAAACCACTCAAAAATGTGCCTCAAGGAAACACCCTGGTGTAGATTAGCCCATTGGAATGCATGGGAATTTCAAACGGGCTTTTAAACGCCCAGGTTAAACGCCAGAGAAACAGTCCGTGTAGACTAAACCATAAAAACTATTGATGTTACAGGTGTGTTATCTTTTGGATACAAATATAGACTTTAGTTTAGTGTTTTTGTTTGTAAATTCATTTCTTCTTGCATCTGCAGAAGTCTAAGCCGTACCAGGTTCAGTGAACTTTTTGCAAGTGTGAAAGCTGGGTGTGCTGACCCTTGCACCCTATTGACTGGCGAGCACTACACAGGCCCACACTTCTATGCAAAAACTAAATATGATTTCCACAAAAAGTAAATATGATTTCCACTAAGTGTAAGTCCTTTAAAAGAATAGCCAAGAAATCAACTTCTTTTTGTTTTGGTGATTGTAAATAGTCACATTCTTTATTTACCTTACAGTGTCATTATAATAAGTAGTTTGTATTAAACCACTTTTTCATCAGACAGCTTTTTCTACTTTTTTCATTGATGGATCAATACCTATACACTGGATCATTTGCTTGAACCTGATTTTGATACTTCCCATCTTTTTTTTTTTTTTTTTTTTGTGAGTTCCGACATGAACAGATATATTTTCAGCTCTATATAAGTGCAGATGTAGTTGGGAGATGTGCCTATATGCCTTGGTGATGGGGCTCAATATTTAAAGTGCCCTAAAATCTAAGTACTTTCACATTCTGTACTGACACACCTCTTTCAGAAAGGTTATATCTTTTACAAACAAATAATGTTGTATTGTGTAGCAAAAGAAAAAGTTTCTGTACTCCAGTCAAGTCACATACCATATATTATTTCTAATGTCTTTTTCTTTCACACCAAGCTAAAAAAAAGTAGTTTTTTTTTATTTTTAATTTATTTTAAACCTTTTAAATTTAGGCTTAGGCTGAATTTAAAGTTTAGGTGGCATGTAGGTACTATGACGATTTCCTTGTGAGTGGGACAGTTTTCAGCACATAAGAAAAGATGCCCCAAAATGTTAATTTATTAAATTAATTTAGTTACTTAAAATCATAATTTGGATATGATTGAAACATCCTAATGTGGAACTACTGCGAAAACTTTTTAGTTACCTCTAGCTTATATTTCTTTCTGTGACACCATTGGTGAAATCTCTCTCTTTAAATTCCTGTCCTGGAGACCCAACAGCAAATAACTGCAAATCTTGTTTTCACCACTGACAGTTTTCATTTAACATGGTGTTTCTCAATCAGGGTTCCTCCCTAAGTTGCTAGGGGTTCCTTGAACCATGGACAGTTTGTTCCTTTCAGGTCAGTGTATGTGACACCAATGATCTTTTTGGCTGGCTGTAAGGGAAACATTTACAGCCAGCGAGAGGCATTCTTCCCATGGACCACACTAATGTACTGTGAGCTGTGGCTATAGTAATTATGGTAGGAGTTCCCTAAGACCTGGAAGTTGTTTCATGGGTTCCTCCAAGATAAACATGTGAAACATTAATATGTATCCTCATTGTGAAATTTCTGGTTTCATGTTTTGGTGACAGCTGTAAAGATTTAGATTTTCTCATGTATTCTGGCCCAATGAAAGTGGTCTTTAGAAAAGGAATATCCCATGAATCCCCTTTCGGGTGTAATAAAAATGTTACCAGGTTCTGGTCCTTTCGCAATGTATCAAAAACTAGGAAGCCAGTTTTGGCTTTTTTACTTTAAACTATTAGTCCTTTGAACACGTCCTACTTTCTCCCCGGCTTGCAATGGAAATTGTTCTGCATTATTTCTTGTAGTAAGTAGAGAATTCATTAGCCTACCTGAAGGATGATAATATTCCTAAAACCTTTAGCAAAAATACCCATTAAAAGTTGTTAACACTACAGTTGACAGCATTGGGCAAGTGTAAAATGAATGTTTTGAAATAAATAGCACTTGGTTGACCTAAAGTGTCAAAGCTCTAGATAAGGTTGTGTGTTTGTAATTATATCTAACATGTTTAACAGATTCCTTGGGGAACGGAGGAAGATACAATTTCACCTTTTCTGTGCCAAAACATTTTAATTATATCTTCTTCCAAGTACAGTGGTTCAGTAACCAAGAAACTGACATTGATGCATGTGTTGATAAAGCTGCAAACATTCAAAATAAAATTAACAAAGATTTTGAAGACGTGACAGCTAATTTTGCACAGCTTCTCTACCTAATTTAGACCAATATATTGATCCAATATGTATAATGCATGTCATCCAAGGGAAAATTATACTCCAAAAACTATTTGGATTGTCATGAAGAAAAAAATTATGTGCACACTGTTCTGTGCTGGCAAAGCATTATTATTTTGACCTAAACCTTTTTATGTTTAAAATATTTGTGTTTTTTGTTATAGGAAAGTTCTTGAATGTCAAGTTATTTAAATAATTTATCATTGTATACCTTGATAGAATGAACACCCACAGATTCAGGTTTTACTACCAGCTTCAGACAATTCACCAATTTTTATTTTTTTGTAGAAACTTTCTGACTGCCATAACCAGATTTAACCTAAACTTTTAGAAAGTCTTCAGGTCCCCAGACCTCTAAGTACTTTATTCCTCCAGCTGTTTAGTACATATTTTTTTTTCTTTCCTTTTAAAGAAATATTTTAATGGATGTATGGATTACCCTAATACAGAGTGTGTATTTTAGAAGTAATATTGGTCAGTAGGTTCAACTTTTCTGTCATGAGGAAGAGATTAAATTTTTAACACTTTTCTAGTAAAGGCTAAAAAGCAGAGCTAAAAAGGATGCAATGTGAAAAAGTTAGAAACCATAGAGGGTACAGCATAGCATTATGAACACTTCCCTTTTAGGGTGTTTGTGTTTGTTTTGAGTTCTATTTCTGCAGTGTATGTATATTCAGTCTATGTGTGGCATTACAAGGACTCATGGCCATGTCATTCAAAAAGTTAAAGGGAAGTTTGCATAAATTTCTTATTTGAAAGGTATCTAAAAGGTTTCAGAGTTATTGGTATGGTGTGTACAAAATGCAGTATATCATAGTCCCACATGCTTCTTCTAGATCTAAAGATGGAATATGGCTGATGCTGTTCTGCCTGTACTAAAAGCAGTAAGCTGTCAAAATAAGATTACCTTTCTGTTTAGGCCTGGGAGCAGCTCTACTAGTGTAATCAGTGGGTCTCCACTGTCCGTGTGACAACTGGCTGTAATCTCTATCAGCAGCTCTGTTCTTCAGACACACAGAGTATAGTGGACCGGCAGTCAGTGACAGCTGGGACCTTAGGGTTACACTGGGGGAGCTACATTCTCCCTTGAAGCCATTTCACTAAGTTGCTCTTTGCTGGAAATCATAGGCTCTTACTTGTACCCCTATTATGCAGGACCAGTAAGTTAGTAAAGATGTTGATGGTCCAACCACAACCTGTGAAAGATTGGAAAAGCACGTCAGCTTATCCTTCAGCTGAAGGATAAAGAGATGAGATATGTAAAATCATTTTACTGGCACTATAACCACTGCAAAGGTAGTTTCCTATAAAATAGGAGATCATTTTGAAATTGAAGTTTAACCCCTTGGTAATTCCAATAATAAATTTGTTTATAAATCCTGACTTTGTAGCACCATGTTTATGTCCAAATCACTCTAATTTATTCACATTGCCGCACCTATCCTCATTTGGTTTTCCATGAAGTGAAAACTGGTTGTCTTAGAACCATCATTTTTTCTTTGTGCACCTACCCAGCACTGTACATGTTGACAAGTCAAGCTTGATTGTTTAGGTACCTCTGATCACTTCTTGCACGCCTATTGTATCCAATGTGTTCTGTTAAAAGTGCTAGGGATCCTATTTGTGCTGTTTGGCAACTCACCTGGCAGAATCCACAGGCATCTTCAATTCTTGAAGTGGAGTGAAATCTAGTTTAGTTTAATATAGACTTGAACCTTTACATCAGTGTTTTCTGAAGTTGAATGACTTAAATGTGTCAATGTAAGAAATCTCAGCGACTGAAACAGGTTTGTTGGTGGGAATGATCTAAAATTATTTCTATCTGTTCTGGAAGTCATGATCAGCAACTGCTGAAAGTTTTTGATGAAGGGTATTGTTGCTAAAAAAGGTTTTGCTTGTTACATACTTTACATTTTCTTTTTACCTTGAGTGTAAACGTTATGTGTTCAATAGAAATGCAAATACAGTTGTTTGATACTGGTGTATGCTGATAGTATGTTTTGTTGCTTGTTTTAAAAAAAAATTTATTAAAAAATGGTATTTTTTAAATGTTTTATAAATATTCAACAATAGCTTTTTTTGTATTGTTCAGTAGCTTATTAAGTAATGTTGACCGTAAAACATTGGAGCAATGAAAGAGAGCTCCAAGCAAATGGCTGGATACACAGAAAAAAATACTTCTATGTTTAATGTGTAATTTTTTTAATTGCCATTACAGTTGGCCATTCTGCCTTTCATAATTTGCTCTCTGAAATTGCTTATAAAGCCGATAAGCCTAGTTAAACTCATTCTGGGGCTTCTTGATTTTCAAATTTGTGCTCTCCTGTATATTTGATGTTGCATTGCAGTATAAAAATAAAATGGATAAAATAGATAAGTAAATCTGATTTCATACTGGTTCTCACTCCTTTCTTCAGTTCCAGTGCAGATGCACCCAAGTTAAATTTAAATAGTGTAATGTTTATACAGGCCTGGAGCAGTAGTTTATAGATGACATGGGCACAAAAAGTGCATGTGGGTATATTTGCTTCAAAGTTGTCTGGTATCCCTGATGCTCAGTTTTTTTTATTTTTTTTTTGGTTTTTTATAAAGTTGATTTTTTTTTTTTTCCTTTAATTTTTTTAAAACTTTTTTTTTTTTTTTTTAAATTAATCACTGAATGTCGTTCA
>NC_092863.1:71397481-71418549 GCF_032062135.1 Pyxicephalus adspersus
GGGGTTTGCTTGCTATACCTACCCCTTCTCCTTCTAGTTATCAGGTCTCCTGCATTCAGCCACTGCCCCCACACTGTTCAACAGTTTATATCATAGTAGCTTATATCATAGTTTGTGACCACCACTGTGAGTCTGGAGTCATTCAGAATATCAGTGATGGTGATAAAAAAAAAACTACAGCTATAACTTCAACTAAGCTGAACAATGCCACGGACAGCAGAAGATAAGCAGCTTAGCAGCAGCTAAGTGGAAGAGACCCTATGGCTGTAACAAGTTCCACATGCTTCTTCTAGATCTAGACATATTGAATATGACTATTGTTGTTCTGCCTCTAAAATGGGATTCTCAGATAATTCATTTAGGATTTAAGGTTTCCAATCCAAAATGCCAATCAATTATTTGCCTAATTTATTTGTCCCTGTCTCCAGGTTTATGCTGTGTACCCTTCAAGAACCGCAGGTAATGATGGTTTAGCTTTACCTAATATTTATGTACTGCTTGAGTGGTCAAATGGGGGCACAAATGGTTGCTGTGGATTAGAAAAAAAATCTGATCAACCATCCTCCATTTTTTTTTAAGAAACTTCTAATCATTTTCTGGTACAGGAGCTTTTTAAAGCTACATATGAACACCAATAATACCTAGGAGAATACCTTAAGACCAGCTGGCCTGACTTTCTGCTTAAATACCTCTTTACCTCTTAGTCTTTCTATCTTCTGGTATTAAATATCTGTTGGCCTACATTACTAATAGTGATTGGCTGTGTTTATTATCTGACCTTAATTATATGATCCTATTGCTGCTTTTCAGTAGGTATAACGTGGGTTGTGATTGAAGATTTTTTGTCCTATCGGGGTGTAATTTTCTCAATGGCCTCTGCTGACTCTTGCAGCTTTCTATGGTCTCCTGCCCTCTGCCCCTTTTTTAACCCCTAGACTATGTGAGGCCACACATATATGTACTCATGTAAGCATTTTTAATTTCTGATCCATTTATCTTCTTTTCTATGTAACAATCCTTTTTTGATGTAAGGGATGTTAAGATGGTTAGTAATATAATTTCTTAATTAGGTGCGCATCTCACAAATCTCATTGTATTGCATAGTTTCTATTTCAAGATTAAATAAAACATTAATTTATCTGGAAAATTACCAAGTCACTACAGGTCGGTTTTTAAGGAGGTTTTGGGATGGGTTTAGTTGCCACAGAGTTCGGTAAAGGCTTGTAGTATAACATATACCGATTACTTACTTTCTGTTTTTCTTTAAGCTCAAATCAAATAGCACCTTGTTTGGAGGCAACTCATTTACTTGTAAATTTCTGATAATACAGGTCAACATATCATTTTCATCAGATATAATTTTATGTGGGCTTTGTAGTATTCAGGACATCTAGTTTTTGTGATGCAGCTAATTAAATATTGTGTGAAATTTGTTATAAATAGCCTTAATATATTACAACTTTTAGACCGCACTAACTGCAATTGATTTTTATTTGTCATCATGCCTAGAAATTACCTTAATGATCCAGACAGTTTCTGTTACGTGTGTGGTTCATTCACAACGAAAGCACAACGTTGTATGAAAGCACAACCTTGTACGAAAGCACAACTGTACCAGTTGTTCTAATGGACTGCGTCACTGGCTAAATCAGTGTAAAGCAGCAATGCCATTTGCAATCCCGATGGTGTAGCGAGAACCCCAAGACCATCTAATCGACTGCTATTTTTGCACCGTCAACAAAAGTGGATTCTCAGGTAAAACTAAGTAAAAAATTGTATATCCCAGCCTCGATTCTGGAATTAGGCCTGTTCCCCAAGATGATTCACTGCCAGTTCGGGTACCGCCACATGATGGACTTGCTTCTGTAGAAGGTGATGAGGAAAGCGCTGGAGTTATAGCCAGTTACGCGAATCATCTGATCCTGACTACTTGGCCGATGAAGATACTGAACCAGAGACCTTTACACAAGCAAAGCTGAATGACCTCATTCGTGATCAAAATCTCTCCAAAGACAAAGCAGATTTTATTGCTTTAAGGCTTAAACAGAAGCACTTGTTTGGAAAGGGTGTAACTGTAACTCACTACAGAAACAAAATCATAACTTGGCCATGTTCTTCACTAGTGATGGCTCACTGTGCTACTGTCATGATATATATGCCCTTTAACTGTTTGTCACAAGAGCATGTTCCATCTGAATGGCGTATCTTCACTGATTCCTCTAAAAGATGCTTGAAAGCAGTCTTACTGCATAATGGTAATTCCAAACCAAGTTCACCGATTGCCCATTCCAGTAACCTAAAGGAGTCCTATGACAACATGAAGTTACTACTTGAAGCAATCCAGTATAAAACACACCAGTGGAACATCTGTGGGGATCTAAAGGGTGTGGGACAGCTGATCTACGGGCGACCATTATGTCAAGCGTGATTGGCTACCAAGAGATACCTATAGGCCCGGAACAAGCACTGTCAAGTTTCTGCCTCTGGTTGATCCGCGTAAAATATTTCTGCCACCTCTCCATATCAATTTAGGTTTGATGAAGAACCTTGTAAAGGGTAAATCAAACTCCATGGGTTTTCAGTACCTTGTTGAGAGGTTTCCAAACATAAGCACTCCAAAAATGAAGGAAGGGATATTTATAGGGCCACAGATCAAGTCTGTTTTGCAGGATGATGTTTTCAAACAATCTCTTTCAGCAGCTAAGCTAGAAGCTTGGGATGCATTCAAGTGGCTGTGTGAAAATTTCCTGGGTAAACCATAAGTCTCCTGCATACAAGAAAGAAGTTCAGAATCTGCTTGATTCATACCAGAAACTGGGTTGTCGCTTGTCATTAAAAATACATTTCTTGCACTCACATCTAGAACTGTTCCAGGAAAATCTTGATATGGTGAGTGAAAAACAAGGAGAACGTTTTCACCAGGACATTCTGTTAATGGAGCAACGCTACCATGGTTTCTGGAATGAAAGTATGATAAGAGTACACAAGTAAAATCATACTCTAAGCATTTCTGAATAAACAATGGGGTCTGACTGGCACTGCTCAGTAGATCTATACCACAGTGTGCCTTATTTTACTTCACACTGAAGATGTATTAACATTCACTTTAATGTTGCTTATGTTTTAGTACAACATACATGCACAAACAATGTAAACTATAATAGTATTCAAAACTCAGGAACTGTGCGTGTTTGGGAAAAACTGAGAACAGATCTGAAATCTGCTCGAAAAATTGATTTAGAAGAATTTGCTGTGGTTTCTGATGATTATCAAAACTAATTTTTTTGTTGACCTGTGTAATTATGCATAATGTTTTGGTAGTCTCTAGATAAAGGCTGTCCAACATCAGTATCTTTTTAACAGACAACAGTACATTTAGTAAGATGTGGTACATAAGAATAAGAGAACTGGGGTTAAACGGTTCTAATCTAGATGGTATTAAGATTGTCCTTCCCTGTCAATGACTGGAGTGAGTGTGTATTTGTAAAATTGACTGGTTCAATAGAGGAAATGTAGGCCCTTCTGTGGCTGCTATGGTCCTTTATTCCTTGCTAGTTCTTTATAAGTACTAGGTTACCTATTAGCTAGATAGGGTAAAACCTTTGTTAGTTAACTATTAGTTGTGCTTTGGGTAATGAGTCTGCATTTTCATGTATATGATGTGCTGTCATCAAAATCATCCCCTTCACTCTAAGGACATGGTAAAATATCAAATTAATTTTTAATTTGCCTTTCTTGACTTCTGTAATTATTTTTAAAAAAAATTACAAACTCATTTAGGTTTAGGAAAATGGTTATAAAGCCTATTTGATAAGCAGTAACAAGCAGCGTTGTCTAAAAAGGCCTGGTATTTAGCTATTTTCTGTAAAATTACCTAATTCTGCTTGAAATCTGCTTGAGTAAATGGCAGCAATTTCTAGTATTACTTTCCCCCCTTGCAAATCAGCCAAGCAAATTTTCCTGTCTCTTGTTATTTGCATAGAAAGAACCATATTTTCCCTGTCGTATGTGATGTCTTTTGAGCCTATGTCAATGTATTCCTCTGCTATTCACCCCTTTCTTTGAAGGCAGCTGACACGTTCTTTGCTTTCCTTTTTGTCTGCAGAATTTTTTGTATGCATTTTTCCCCCCCTCTCCTCTTTCAATCCACTCACTTGTCCATCTGCTTTCACTTTTGTTTGCTTGAGCCGATCTCTCATCCCAACTTGATAATGAGGAATGCAGTGTGACCCTGACCTCCATCAGCCCAGGCCTAACCTCTTGACACTGTGACATAACCTTTGACCCTCTACTTGACAGCTTGATTAATTACCTTGTGTTATGATTTATGAGTAAGTGCTATGCAAAAATAATAGACAACAGGTGGTCCTTTAAAAAGTTTTGTGCCATATTTTCTTAGCATAGTTATTTTTTTTTCCTGCCAGCGTTTGAAGATGGGAATTTACTAGGACAATGTGGGATAGGCAGTAGTGGAAAGATTCTTGTAGCAATGGAATTCATAGAGGGAACTGAGATACAACTTGGCTTAGAAATACTGTGAGAAGAACTGTTGCCAAAATGTACACAAAACACCAGCCACTGGCATTCTGTTTTTATTTCTATCTCAGGTCATGTCTTCAGGAAACTGGCCAAATGAAAAGACTTAGCCATTTGTCTTAGCTGCTCTGCTTACAATAACAGTTGCTGATTGGTTGCTAAGGACCCACCTTCACAATCATAGGAAGTTATTCTATGTGGCTTGTCACAGGCCCTATATATATTTTTTTTTTTCCGGGGGTACACTCACTATATAATGACATTGTATAATGAATTGTTATGCTATCATTATTTATTGCAGAATAATAGTTGTGGCAATTCTTCTGTGATTGCTTTTACAAAACTGCAGGAATTGGTAGACGCAGCCCCATTTATTTGGGTGCACTACCTGGCACTTTGTAGCAAGCCCCTGCTGTTTATGTGGTTACCAAGAAGTTGTGTCACAATACAGTACAATATAGCTTTCACACAGTTTAAAAAAGTTTTTTGGAGTTAGGTTTTATGTGTTTCTGGAAAGTAAGTCTTTCAACTCAAAATGTCTTTTTGTACTCGCTAGGTGTTGAATCTCTTCACCTGAGTTGCTAGGCTTTTGTGTCTGTTGCAGGCATGGAAAGGGGGTTCCACGTTTTCCTATCTTCTATATATGTTCTGCATGGTAGAGAATACAAAGAGGGAAGTGAGAAAAACAAAAGTAACCATAAACTATGGCATGGAGACATCATTACTGGAGTTCCCAACAATATAAGACTTTGAATTAGTGGTCCCCTTCCCCTAGTTTTTTATGTGTATATCAAATATACTGTACAACCACTTTAGGATGTCAGAAAGCATCCTGACTGGGATTTAAGTCAAGACAAAAGTTCTGTGAGTCAGTTATACTAGCCAAATTAAGCTAATAATGTTAAAGTTGAACTAAAGTCCCACTTTGCAAAATTGCAGTTTGGGCAGGTGGTTATTGTAGAAATAACAGGTCCCTTCTACAATAACTCTTCTTATCTGTCTGATCACCGCTAAGCTCTCAGATTTTGCAGAGCTGTGCCCATGTGGCTCAGTCTTGGTTTTCGGGAAATCCTTTCTTACCTTGTGTGTGTTGGGAATGAATTAACTCATTACGTCATCCCGGCATCATTAATTAAGGTAGTAGAAAATTGCCGTCAAGAATAAAAGAAGGAAGATGGCAATGCCCTGTGACAGAATGAGGATAAGCGAGTATTGTGGGGTTAGTTCCACTTTAAAATGTATTTCCACGTAAAAAGGAACTCATCTTTTGTAACTAATTTTGTATTACCAAAAATGGTTCCCCTCTGCACACCTTATCTTAGTTTTGAGCTTTACTTTTAAAGAAATCTACTGGTGAAGCTCAGCATTACAATATGCCTTCCTTAGGCTATGTTCACACTGGCGGTGAGGATGCAGTACATTTACCACTTCCTTATGCCAGGTAACCGCTCCCTCTTGAGAAACATTACATGGATAAATCTATGGAGAATAAATTGGGGTAACAGTGAGAGCGCAGGATCGCTCAATCCCGAGGCAGGTCTTAACCTGCTCCTAAGGTAAGAAAAGGACATTTACTTATCGTACTCTCCTTTTCTCACACATGCACTGCAAGAGATTAAACTCTGAAAAGACATGGCCATGGACTCCTCACCTAAACCCGTGTGACAGCACTGGCACATCCACACAGTACCCAAGTTTGTCATGTAGGAAAGGGTAGTGAGTTACATGCTCACAGATATCCTTGTGTGCCAGGTATTTTACTTTGTGCCCTTTGCCTTAATGGCGTGGTGCAGAAGTCAGGAAGAATGAGTATATACTGCTAAAAGGATGTGATAGTAACCCATGGGCTAATCCTGAGCCCCATTGCAATGTAGACTTACCTTCTGTGCAAGGACAATTCCTGATATGCTTCCCTCTGCATGGTGCTGCTAGTCCTGGCCCCCATTTAAATGTAGGTGTTACAGTGCATGTGACATAATGTTATCTACCTGTTGCTACTGGGCATGTACTAAGTACTATCACCAGACCAGAGCAGGCTTGGCATTTAGGAACAGTTTTGCTGTTTTCCTTGAACTTGCACCAATCATTGCAGAAAACGATAATCTGTTCACAGCACAGAAAGTCTTCCATCATTGTTAGTTTTTTTTTGTTACTTCTACATAATCTGCTGAAAAAAATTGTGTTAATAAAATTATGTGCAATAGGAGATGATAGATGCCATGAGAAGTGACCCCTGGAGGTTAGAAAAATTCCTTGGCACCTCAGTCAATGCTGCATCCATGTCTTACTTCCAACACAGGTGCAGTAGAACTCCACAGACTTGTAAAGGGCTGGGAAATGGTTCAGTCTGCTGTCCCTATACCTTGTCTCTAAGGCTCTATTGTACTCATTGTAAATCTGCGAAATGTTTAATGTGTGCCAATACATTTAAAGTGTGATAAGTACCTTTTGTGCAATAAGATTTGTACTGTTTGAATATTGTATTTACAAATGAATGAAAGTTTAGGCAAAGTGTAACTTTTGGTTACCTTCAGTCTTGAGATAGTACTGTCTAGCATATATAAATTACCGTACTTTCTTGCTTGAGTGTTTTCTGCAAAACTGTTTGTAGCAGCAGTTAGAATTGATCAAATGCATTAGCAAAGCCAAACATAAAAGTTAACTGAATGTTAAAAGTACAGTTTTTAAATTGATTATAAATGTATTGATTGCCACTCTAAGAAGACAGCTCATGCTCAAATTAAACACTAACAACTGCAATTTATGTAGCTTTTAATGGTATATACTGAACAGTACAGTAGGCATCTTGCTGGCCATAAACTTAATAGTAATTGTTATTGTGTTTGGTTTTAATTTAATAAAGGGTACAATTCTGATATTCTTTGTGAAGTACTCCAGTTTTCTATACCATTTCAATACTGCCTGAATTTTTGCAGCTTGTATGTTACTGGGTAAATGTTTATTACAGACTTGTTATCAGGCGGTCCAGTAGCTTAGTAATTGTCCGCCTTAACCTTAGCTAGTCCTAGTAGTAAAAGGCTTTGGAGCTTTCCACCTGCTGGTTGCAAGTAATAATTTTAAAATAGTAATGTATGCCAGTTTTATTACCTAAATTTAATGTATTTTCATTTTTTTTTTTATTCTCACCAAAATAAAGTGTATAAAATATCTCCATTGTTGTCAGTAAAAAGAAGAGCCACATCGATAATTTCTTCAGTTTTGTAATTTTCTGCAGTTAGACCATGGCAGTAATATAATTATTCGGAACTGAATCTGATCCTGCAGGTTGAATGAGCTGAAATCTTGTGCCCCTTACAACAGGAAGTACTATTGAACTTATGGTTTGAGCTCTACACAACAACAATACAACAATACAAAGTCCTCTAATGGCCACTAGTGCTTTTGAATGCCAGTGTGTGTCTCTCTCTCTCTCTCTTTTTTTTTACACTTTCTTATTTGAGTCTGCTTGCTTTTGAATTCTAATGTTCTACATATCATTACATAATAAAAAATAATCATCTAATGCAGCGGTCGCCAACCTTTTTGGTCCCGCGGACCACTAAAATTACCAGCTCCTGACCGTGCATGCGTGGGGAGCCAATTGTCAATCAAAGAGGGGGGGAACCCATAGTGACATCTTAATGCCATAACCCCGCCCACTCTGCCATTGCAAGTCTGAGCCTGCGATGGGAGAGTGGGCAGGTTGTGTCGTGAAAGACAGCCCACCCACTTCCCTGAGCCAGGGTTTGCACAGGGACATGGTGCGGGGCTCTGGCCGGTGTGTCCCCTTGGCGGGGTCCTTTTCCTGACCCTGCTAGTCGGTGCACCGACCAGAGCTGCGGACCACCAGTTGGCGACCGCTGATCTAGTGTTCAGCAGGACTTTAAAGTTAGGTAAATCCAACTGCAGATAAAAAAACACATAACATATCACATTGTGTCAATATTTATGTATTAAAAGACTAAATTAAAATACAGAAGTAGTGTGGGAAAAATTAGGTACACTTTTACCACTTACATAGGTATTGAAGTCAAGGGTTGCTAACCAAATTAACTGATCATCAGCAAGCGTGACTGCCCCTATAAAAGCTGAAGTTTTGATTTGCTATCACAAACACACAACCAAAGTTAAAAAAACATCAACAATGATCTTAGAGAAACAATTGTTGCTGCCTATAAATCTGGGAAAGGCTATAAGGCCATTTCCAAACAATCTGAATTACATCTCACTATAGTGTTAAAGATTATTCACAAGTGAAATTATTCGCAGTGGAGACCCCAGTAAATTCCACACAAGGTCAGACCGTGCAATGCTCAGAAAGTTTGCAAGGAATCTAAGAGCTACATCTCAGCCTCCATAGGTCTCATGTAACATGTTAAAGTTCATTAAATACAGTTAGAAAAAGACTGAATAAAGGTAAGCTTGTTTGGAATGTTTGCCACAAGCAACTTCTCTCCTAAATGAACATGGAAGTATGGCTTAGATTTGCCAAGTTGCAATGGAACAAACAAGAAGAACAATGTTCTTTGCACAGATGAAAAAAAGGTGGAGATTTTTTGGCCATAATGCATTGCACCATATTGGGTGTAAGCCAAGCACAGCATGGCGGCACAAACACCTCATACCAATTGTCAATCATGGAGGAGAAGGGGTGATTTTTTTTTTGCAGCCACACAACTTGGGCTCCTTGCAATTGATTGAGTTGACTATGATGTAACTCCCACGCAGGCGCATGGGTGTTTGTTCATTCCCAGCACATGCAAGAGAAGCCGGGTTTGTCAGGTGTCCCTGGCAACTTTCTCTAAGCTGCTCATGCACAGTTTAGCTTCTTTGACAGTTCCCTGATCAGGCAGATAATTGCAGAACGGACATCACCTTTTTTTTTTTTTCAATAATGACCTGCCTTACCATCTGTTTTTCAAAGTGGGTATTTGGTTTAACCTTTATATGCAATTATAGTGGGGTTGCTGCCATCACATGACAGTTACCTAACTTTCATTCCTCTTGTACCATGGAACCCTCCAGAAGTAAAAATACAAATGGCAACTTTCTACCTCACCATACTAATGCCAGTAAAACAACAGAGCAAAAAAAAAAAAGCTAGATACTCAAATGGAAAAAAATGTAATATGTGCTGTTCCATTCTGTTTAATGAGTTAACTTTTTTTTACATTCAGACTTACTTTAAACAAGTAATAGTGGGCAGTGATGTATGGCAATAAACATGTTCCAATTGGTTACTGTACCGTGTTATAAAACAGACATTCATAAAACCTACCAACTCTCCTAATGCTATCATGGTATTCACTTTTTTAGAGTAATATGTGTGTGTCAATATTTCATATGGGAAATAAGTACACAATCATTAGTTATTGCCTTTTTACAGCTTTCAACATCAGAATTGTAAGCTGCTTAAAGTCCAATTTAGCACCAACCGTATTAAACTGACTTTTTTTTTTGTTTGTTTTGTTTTTTCTTATTGCAGTGCCTTGAGAATCAAAATAATGCTTTGTTTTGTTAAGTGTCAGCAGAAGACATTGGCATTGTGTCCACACAGAACTTTTCGTGTATTATTTTTTTAAGTGATGTCTAGAAACGTTATCACAAACAGTGATGCTCGTATGAAGTTGTGTGTACAGAGATACTTTTACACATGACAAGTGCTGGCATTGGCTTCTCCCGGCAGCATGTGAAAGCACAGTTAGAAGTCAGTTAGCAGTCCTGAAGAGGTTGTAGTTTAGGTCCAGGTCAGGGTTGTAATACTGATAACTTTTTATATAGATTAAAAAAGAATTCATACTCATCTCTGTCCAGTATACTCTTGCACCTGAAGGCTGTATAAATAGCCCGGAATCCTGAGTTAGGTACTATAGTAGGCAGAAACATGTGATGCCAAATTCAAAGGGTATTTAACGTCATCTACCTCAATTTCACCTGGAAAAGTTTTTAGGTGCCTGGATAGGGCTGTGGATAATTGTGTCACTGCAGATTTGCTGCAATTTGTTTGGTGGGATCTAGGCCTTCAGTGTCTGAGAAGGATAGGATGGGCCAGGCACTCCATCCTGCTTTCAGTCTTGAAATTGGTAATGGCTCTGTGACACCTGGCTAATAATAAAAGGGAGCAGGTCTTTTATTGAGACTAGGGGAGTTGCATCCTGAGGCCAGGTGGCTCAGGTGGACAGGCTGGGTGTAGCCTGTATGCTGGGAGAGCCAAGGAGTTCCCCTAATGTTAGGTCTGGGGAACCAAAAACTCTAAAGAGAGTGTCTGGGAGAGAGCCAGGTGGCTAATATTTGTTTATTTTCTTGAGAACCATGATATTACGGATCCTCTATGAGGGAAAACATTGGATGTTTACGTTCTGTTTACATGAATAGAATAAGTAGATGTGGGCAGAGTGCCCCTGAAATTTGAAATACCCCTCTGCAGTGAGTGTGTTTGATGCTAATCCCTCATAGTATTTATTTTAAATTATTTTCCTGCAGTACTTCAGAAGGTTCTTTGACTAAAAAAAACAAAAAACACAGCTTTTCCAGATCTCTAAGCCAAGATATTCAGTGTATAATGATTCCCCTTTCTTTTGCCCATTAAAAGGACCTTTGTACTTTCAGAAGAAGCATGCAAAAGCCTAGATATGAAATGCCAACACAAAAATTGTCTTTAGCAGTATTATATTCCCCGACCTGTGGACAACAAGTGTTGTTCATGTTTGCAGACTGCTGGCTCCACAACTTGCATTGACAACTTGTTTCAAGACTTGAATGCAACGGGTTTTTCAGATACAGTCCACACACTGAAGGGAACAGTTTCACTCTCAGAGAATTATCACTATTCTGACAGCACCACATTTGCCACGAAGTACCTGATACTCTGGTAAACTGGCCTAGTGCTTTTGGTCACTCCTTGACCACAGTATTTTCTGATTACATATTTTTTTACCAAATAAACGCTTTCCTTGACTTTAGCCTAGAAATAAATTATAGAAAATTCCCACTATTCTGAATGCTCCAAATTGGATGATGAGAACCTGGTGCTTGTACCTGGCTTATTTGATAGCAGAGGCCCATAGCTACTCCCAACTTAACTTCTTGTGTACTGTCTCAAGCTCTGATTCTGCAACCTATCTCTCATGCACTAGTATAGCAATTTGAAGCCACAGTGTTAAAAGAGCAGGCTCCCTCTAAAATGGTGATGCTTTCCATTTCAAAGGTTAGTAAGCCCTGTATATCTAACAGCACAACTTTCCTTTGAAAGATGTATATAAATTTTTTTAAAACCGATAGTACTTTTCTTGGTTTTTTGTCTGACCATCTGAGGCACAAGATGTCACATATTCTGTTTGAAATCAACCATATCAGATGAATCCCATCCTGTATCTTTAAGAACATTTAGTATTGATGGAGTTAAATGTCCTTTTTCATTTGTAATGTGAATGTCAAAAAAATGAGATCTGCAGACCATTTGTGTTACCTTAACATACTAAATGACCAGGTTTTTCCATTCATGGAATTTTATATTATGATGTAAAAATAATGGAACTCTTGGGGGCAAATAAAAGTTGTGACATTGCATAAATTTATCAAAATTTTATACTGGTATATACCCTAATCAGAGCTAAAGTATGGTGTAGCAAATTATCAGAGTGTGAGTGTGTTTTTGGCCAGGCAGTGTGTGAAACATGCAGTCTCGATTATTTCTGCAGTTCTACCTAGTTATTTACCCCATGAAAGTCTGTTGTAACAGATGCAGCATCACTATAAGCTTGTAACTGGATAACTGGAGAACATAACCATAAAAAAAGCTGTAAACATGTGGCTAACAAGACTACAGAGTAATGTGAACTACATCAAATTTCTATTCTGTTAAGTAGGATCCTTCAGTGTGCATTCAGCCTAAGCAGGCAGAGCATTTCTTCCTTACGTACCTTGTAGACGCCTTCAAACACTTGCCTACTGTGCCTTTTGCTCTATAAACCTGAAAATGTGAAGGATAAAAAATGTATTTATGTAACAAGATACCTTGGGGTTTTAATATTCAAGCAATAGTCACCCTTTCTCTGTGGTTTGCTACATATGGAAGTTGCTTTAGTGCCTGAAGCCTATAGGACCACTGGGTAAATTGTTGATTGCCAAACACCTTAAACCAGAACTTAACCCACGATTACTTAATTATACTTGATCCATCGCAGGGTGCCACCAGCTTCCTAAAGTCCAATATTTGGCCATCTGTAGAAGTTCTCTGGTATGGCATGCCACGCCTGAGTATTTCAAGAAATATTCAGACCATTCTCTCCCCGGGAGTTTCTATGATAAGAATATGAGTGAAAATCCTCTGTAAAGGGCCCGTGTCTTGCAGGTGTCAGAACAAAATTTAAGTTTAATGTCTTTTAAAATTTATTGTTTGATTTCAGTGGGAGAAGAGTTAACATTATTTCAGGCTATCTATATTTCTTGGGGATATTAACAAAGTCTTTGGTTTTCCACTTATAGCCAGAACAAGAGTGGATTCAGGATTGTTCTTCCCCAGCTTTATTGTCCTTGGCCCACCCCTTTCATTTACTCGATTTCAGTTCTTTGACTGGCTCAAAATTACTTGGTTTTCCTTAGGGTGGTTGTCCTAAAAATACAGCTTGCCTAGGAATGCCCACAGGACCTTGTACATGGGTTGAGGGCTCTTGAAAGGAATACGGAGGAAGCCCCTACAATAAGCAATGATGTTCCTACATTGCATAAAAAGCAGTGATGACATTTCTAGGTAAAAATAAAAGGAATGTAACAAAAACAAAGACATTATTTGTACATTTTAGTAGTATGGAAAAGGAAGAAATACGGTTGTAGGGAAGGCAAATTATAGAATAAACAAATATTGGAATAAAATTTAGCTTAAAACAAATAATACACGCGGTAATTAAATATGCAAGTTTGTACAGTATGTGTCTATATGTATACTGAGAGTCTTGTAAACAAAGCTTTTTTTTTGTGAAACTAAGTATTATTTGTAGTTGGAAAACAGGGTATATCATTGTTTTAAATATATTTGTCAAGAAGAAAGTAATGATTTTCTATATATGTTGATGTCGTTTAATGAAGTATCTTCCACTATTCAATGACGCTGTTACAGGAGTAGTGTTCTCCTTGAGGATAAGCAATCTTGGGCTTTAAAAAAAACTATAGGGAAAAGCATCTTCCTTTGGGTGACTTTGATGGACTGTACCAGAGATGTGATTTTTACCTATCACTTTATGGGTTCTTATTTTTGCATGACTGTAGCTTTGAGAAACATTGAGCCTGAATCCTGCAAGCCTTGTCATGCTCTTCAATGTTTGCAAAGGCGGTCTTTGGTATGTTTTCGTGTTTACACTGTACTTTCTGGTTCATATGAAGAACCCATTCTAGCTGCTGTACGTTATAAAAGAGTAGAGTAGTTTCTTCTAATATACCCACACTAGAATGTCTATGGAAGAATTGGAAGTGAACTGAAGCAGGTAAGCGCTTCAATATAATTACATTTTTAAGAATGGAATTTAAAATCTGTTTTGTTATATGGATAATGAATTTTTAATTACCCATATGCCATAGGTCCCTTTTGCTTTTTAAAAATAGCAGTAGGCATCATTGTGCAAAAAGAAAAGGCTGGAGTTAAGTTTCTAAATTATTCTTTTTGCACTTTAAAGTTCTTAAATTGCTGCCAACCAAAATGTCATAAATGTTCACATACATTGGAGAGATTTCCAAAAGGCCCAAATTGTGAGGAGCTATTATAGTATCATAACATTATGAAATCTACTTCTAGTGTCAAACTGGCATCCATTACCCCCATGATGGACTTAACCAATGAGCAATATTTTAGAATGCCTTAACAATTTTAAAAAAGCAAAATGTTTACGCTTGCCCCTTTAAGATATATATAGGTCATAAAAAGACCTAAATAAAACTTCTTTAGGGAATATTTGTATTTAAGGTGTATGTAAGTCAGTAGTTTCTAATTTATGCATAGATTTCATGCCGGGCATGATTGTTGGCAACTTGATTGTGAAACGCACACAGCAGAAAATCCTCTCAGCGGCATTTTACATAAAAAATAAACCCAAACTGGGTAAACTGTCTTTGGGTATACATGAGTTGATGTACTTGATCAGCAAGGTATATAGAAGTATGTTTGATCTTCTCCCTCGTTCTCCGTGCGTTCCCCCTGAATATTTAGGGACAGCAAAAAATATTAACTTGATAAAGTCAAAAGAAGGCAATGTCTATATAAAAATTTTACACCATTTTTTAGCATGTTACTTGTAGTGATAGAATCAGGCTGTATAAAATTTATTTAACTTTTTTTTTTTTCTTCATTAAAAATGTAATAATTTGAAACAGGAACTTTAAAGATTTTTTTCTTTTTATAAACTTTAAAAATATAACTCCCTTTGCTGCTTTATGAATTGCAAACTAGTTATGAAGAAAATACTCATTGTAAATCAGTATGTTTTTTTCAACCATGTACCTAAAGGGATTTTTCAAATGGCTTTGATATATATATATATATATATATATATATATATATATATATATATATATAAATATATATTATATAAAAAATGTACATATGCATACACTCTAGCTTGGTGTCTCTTCTGATCCAACAATAGATGTGTCAATTTACCCATAGAAAATGGAGAGGTTATTGGGATATTTAACTTCTGCATATGGTGTGTTCTTCATGCTGTGATCTTACAAATCTTTTCCTTTTTTTTCTCTTCTCCTTAAAGCAGAACTAAACTTTCAAAATTCAAACACTTGCTATGAGGCAGGTCCTTTATCACAGAAGGCATAGGCAATGTCCCATCTGCAATAAAATAACCTTAACTTTCTGACCGCAATTTTTTGATTGCACTCATCTGTCCTTGCTATGACGTTAGCTCCTCCATCTTCCTTGGATTGGACAGGCCAGGATGATATGCATGGAAGTTTATTCTTTACCTGCATCGTACACTTAGCCGCGCATGCACATCCTTTTTTTCATTGTAGGAAACAAGGATCTATGTTCTGTGCATGGTTGATCAGTAGACCAACCAAAGGTGTTTTACGACGAATACAGACCAACAAAAGCTGTTTTACTAATTTCCCTTTGAATTTTCAACTTTGGGGCACAGACCATTTGTGTTTTTTTTTTTTTTTGTGTTAACAAAATTTTTGTGTTAACAAAGTGTTAACAAAATGCTGAATATTGGAAACCAATCTGTTTATAATAAAGATTTTTTTTTTACCTTTCTAGTAACTTCATTGATAGCACAGGAGAATTTTATGGAGGGAATGGTTCTATTCAGGGCTTAGTAGAAGAGTACTTAACAAAGACATATGATGTTTATTTTGTAAAGTAACAATGTAAAACATTTATTTTGATTCAACACAATGCAGACTATGTTTACTATACAATAGTATACAAAATAGTGTATTACCGGTATATAAGCCATTGTGATCAGATTCTGCAAGGTTCATGTTGCTGTGCTGATGTGTCCTGCAAGCTCCCTCTCATGATTCAATGTGGTATGCAAAGTAATGTGTGCTTAGTAACTAGTGCAATTATTTATGAAAAAGTTCATTTCTATATGACGGTAATCACAAACCTCATTTAAAATATTTTCTGTTATGATTGCAGGAAGGATATGCAGTTGTTGTGCTGAATCCAAATGAAAATTATATTGAAGTGGAGAAGAGTAAACCACTGGCACAGCAGCAGTCTCCTGACAGCTCAGATGAGCCAGCTGAGAAAAGGGAGAGGAGAGAGAGGATTCCAAAAGACAACAAGAAAAAGAGGGACTTTTATGAAAAATATCGAAACCCCCAAAAAGAGAAGGAGACTCTGCAGCTCTACATTCGGGTGAGTGAACAAATCAACTGCAGACCTTTATATCTAACTTTCTAACTATCTAACTGGCTGCTCTGCACACCTCTGAGGAGGTGTTGTAAAAATAACTGTGCTTCCTAAATTTCAGAAAGTTACGATGTAAAGTCAAAATCTGAAATTCCAGATGTTAATACAACAGCACATTCTGCTGCTTTGAAAGCAATTATCATGTTTTCAAGTTTTTTAAAACATGGATATTTACCACTGCACCTTTCATAAAATTAGTGCTGACAAGAACAAAATGGACTTACTGGTCACATAAATCTGTATCGTTATACTATAAGCATTCACGTGATGAGTAGACAGTGTACACTGCAAATAGGAAATATTGAATAATCATATTATTTAATCACCTTTTTAGCTAGTGGTATATTGTACTTTTCAAATCATTGGCATAATTATGTTTCAATGTTGCAAAATGAGCCTTTATTTACAATCATTAAAGCAGCTGCTTATGCGTAGATAGATAGATAGATTCAAGTTTATAATCACATTTTGATACTGCTATGCTGTCACTTTACTCTTTCTAGAGTTCCCTGGAAAACCTTGTTATTTGGTAAATATTTTCTTGTATGTAGACAGAAAAAAAAACATTTTAACACAAACTTTAAAAAACAAACAAATAAAATAACAATAATTAAAACTATCACCTCTTTACTTTGCATATAGTATTACACTAAAGGATAGTGTTTTTAGGCAGATTATAGACCACAATCACAATGTGCTTGCACTTTTTTATGGCATGTAAGAACATCTAATTATAAAGTAAGGTTATATATGTATATATAAAAATAATACGTTTGTACTCAAACTGATCCAAATATAACAGAAGGTAGTCATTTTTACCTGGGAATACAGTTCTTCTCTTTGAAATCCAGGGCACAAAATGTGTCTGTTGCTTATAACATTGAAAACAGGTATTGATAGAAACGGCAATTACCATAAGTTATTGTAAACAAATACATCCTATGATATGTCACTTGGTCCTAAAGTAGAACTAAAGTTCCACAACAAAGTTTGTATGATCAGGCAGGTCATTATTTCAGAAAGGGACAGGAGATATCCCTTCTGAAATAATAGTTTTATTTGCCTGATTGCTCCAGGTTTCTGTAATCAAAGCTGAGCCTAGAAACCCGGCAAATCCATGCCCCTTGTGTGTGACGGGATGAATGAACTCCCACATCATCCTGACACAGCCAATCAAGATGGATGCAGATTGTCTCCAGTAAGAAGAGGAGAAAGATGGTGATGCCCAGTGCTGGAACATGCTGAAGGTGAGTCATGCGGATTTAGTTCCACTTTAAATGGTAGGCCACCAGTAAAGTGTTACAAAAAAGCCATTTACTGCTTCAAATGCAGAAATGTAGTTGTTCCAGGACATAAGGAGGAGTATAAACAAATATTCTTTTTTTAATGGCATTTTGAGGGCAAAAACATATCTTGATTTATACCTAGGTATATAACATAGCATAGGATACATTACAGGCCATTTTGTAATTTAATTGTATTAAAAACTGCCTTTTCACTTAAACCTTATTTTCTGAAACTGCCTAATGTCATTTCCCACACCTAGAGCAACATCATTGATGTGTGGATTGCCACCAGACATGTTATTTCCAGTTTGTGTGATTTGCAATTTGGTGTTGAGCATTGGCATTAATTTCATACATTTCACATATATGGGCTTCTACTGCATTAGGAGTTTCATTTTTATTTGGGTACTACCTATGGCTCATCCATTTCTATCTTGTTATATTTACCTAAAATTAAGTCTTACTCTCCCATTCAGAAAACAGATCTGTAAAAACATGTTGAAAGAAGCATGGATTTCTTCACATAAATAGGTAGGATTCCTTAAAAAGTTTTACTAAATCATTACAGTGTAATAGTACAGATTTGTTATATTTAGAGGATGACCATGTAACGTCTTTCACCTCCTAGTGGAACTAATATCTGCACCTGGGTTGCTTTGGCTGTATGTTTTGGGTCATTGTCCATCTGTATTATGAAACACCTTCCAATCAATGTGACTGCATTTAGCTGGATTTGAGCAGACAGTATGTCTCTGAACACCTTAGAATTCATTCGGCTGCTTCTGTCCTGTGTCACATCATGGATAAACACTAGTGTCCCAGTGCCACTGGCAGCCCAAGCCATCACAATGCCTCCGCCATGTTTTACAGATGATGTGGTATGCTTTGGATCATGAGCTGTTCCTTGCCTTCTCTTTACTTTTTTGTTGCCATCATTCTGGTAAAGGTTGATCTTGGTTTCATCTATCCAAAGATTATTTTTCCAGAACTGTGCTGGCTTTTTTTAGATGTTTTTGAGCAAAGTCCAATCTATCCTTTCTATTCTTGAGGCTTATGAGTGGCTTGCACCTTGCAGTGCACCCTCTGTTTTTACTTTCATGCAGTCTTCTCTTTATGATATCGATAGGCCTACTTGTGTTGTTCACTTGGTTGGCTGTTGTGAAGGGGTTTCTCTTCACCATGGAAATGATTCTGCTATCATCCACCACTGTTGTCTTCCGTTGACGTCAAGGTCTTTTGGCGTTTCTGAGTTCACCAGTGCTTTGTTTCTTTCTCATGATTAACCAAACTGTAAATTTTGCCACTCCTAATATTGCAGCAATTTCTCGGATGTTTTTTTTTTTTCTGTTTTTGCAGTTTAAGAATGGCTTGTTTCACCTGCATGGAGAGCTCCTTTGACCGCATGTTGTCTGTTCACAGCAAAGTCTTCTACATACAAGCATCCCACCCTCAAATCAACTCCAGGCATTTTATCTACTTAATTGATGATGACATAACAAAGGAATTGCCCGCACCAGCCCATGAAATAGCCTTTGAGTCAATCGTCCAATTAGTTTTGAGCCCCTGAAATGAAGTCTAAGCCTAAAAAAGGTTTTAGTTCCTCACATTTTTATGCAATCTTCTTGTTCAACCCACTGAATTAAAGCTGAAAATCTGCAGTTCAACTGCATCTGACTTGTTTCATTTAAAATTATTGTGTTAATGTACAGAACCAAAAATAGAAAAAAAGTTGTCTCTGTCCAAATATTTACAGACCTAACTGTATGTATTTCTCAGCACAGTGTTTTACATACTTTACATTACAAAAATTACATTTTTACATACTTTTTTTTGGACTATAATATAAGATTGCAATAAATGAATGCCCCAGCTAGTGTGTGTGCGTGTGTGTGTGTGTACACTTGTGAGTCTACCCCGAAACAATTTGGTCCTTTCTTAAATTTCCTTTTGAAACAATAGTACAATCATGCTATGTATGACCTCACTAAATTAGCTAGACTTTTACAGTGTAATCTGCAAAACACTTTGATTTGTTTATTTTGTATGCTGTTTTTTTTAAAAATTACTATTATGGGACCAGAGGTTTATGATTTTATATATTTGTAACTGTAAGTATATAAACAAATTAAAAAAAAAAATATAAAAACTACTTACTTATAACTATAAGTAAGTAGACTTTAAAACAAATAATTTTATATCTTTAATTCAGTTTTTAAAGTAAGTATAATATACACTGAATTACAAATTTATTGGCATTCTCCTATAATTGCCTATGAACTGTGAACAGATATTAAGAAAGCATTATTAGTCTTAATAGGAATAAATGCATTACTATAACAAAGTACCTAGCAAGTTTACTTTGAACACTTGCTTTCTGTCACCTTTTCTCTAGGCGCACAGCCTTTAGTTCAGTAAAACTGTCTTGAAAAAGATCAAGGCTAAAATCCAGGCACAGACTGGCACAGTGCACACCTTGCACCAATTAGCTGCTCAGTTTTGTCTTTCTGACACTTTATACCGAAGACCCCATTGTCCCAGAAAGTTTTATGTAGGTTAAGTGAGTGGTTATAAATTATCAGCTTTCCATGCCCCTTGTATTGACAAACACATTCCAATGACTGAGCCTAATCAGGTACTATATTTTATAATCCAAATACAACATCACGAGCATCCAGTGCTTAACCAATACCCAGTAATGAGCCAATTAACAAGTATTTCAGTAATTTGAATGATAATTTAATATCTAAGTTTGCTAGTGTGGAAATGAAAGCAATCTACTGGTAGTGCTAATTTTTTTTTTTTTTTTTTTTTTAGTTAAAACTAATATTTTATCTTAAAGTGTGTAACCTTATATTATGGTTTTCTAGAAATGCAGTAAATGTGTTTCAAATAAAAACGTTGTTGGTGGTTGTAGTTATGGCCACTACATCTGATGTGGTAGACCATGGCCAACGTTTGAAGTAGCTAATTTCACAATTTATAATGTTTTAGTGGTTTAAAGGTGGTGTGGAAAGCACATCTGGATTTGCTAACAGCCAACTCACCTTTAACCCTCCAGAGGTCTACCACACAATACCTAAAATGGCCATCTGAAAATCCAGTACATTTGTTTTCTAGGAAATACTATTACTACACTAGGCAAATGTCAACAAGAGATATTTTTTAAGTTTTATATCGAATTTTGGGTTTTGGAAAGTATCATTTGGCTTTTCCTTGTTTAATCTAGGTAAAAGTTATGCACACAATACAGAAACCCTTAGCAACCAGTCAGCCTAATTTTGGATTGATTTGGCTGCTGAAAAATGGAAATATATATATATATA
>NC_092863.1:71418618-71439033 GCF_032062135.1 Pyxicephalus adspersus
TATATATTTATTTTTCAAGATCAATTTAAGTACTACATCTGTGCAATCTAGCAAACGGTTGTTTACTTAATATGTGTACATACTGTACATATTTGTTTTAGATTTACATGAATACATTTTGTGATTTTAATTATTACTTTGTATATCTTGGTATCTAAAAAATCCCTCTCTCATTGTGAACGTCTCTTATTCTCACGGCTTTCAATTGAATAACTTGGATGTGGTAATTTTGGACAAGTTATATTGAATTTTGGGGCCACTCGGGTCAGACGTATATATCGTACTGTGTGCATGTGCCAAGATTATATTATGGCCAGGGTGCATGGGTCAGGGGGAAAGTAGTGTGCAGCTCTATGAATATAGGGATATTATTATTTTCACCCTAGGGCATATGCCCCTATGATTTGTTTCACTATCCTTATTCATAACAAAGCAGCAGCCCCTATAAGGCATTCATTTACTCATATACTTTATATACAAATAAATAGGCCTACAACGAAGGGCAGACTATCAAGGTCCAGCACATGAAGCTGCAAAAGGGTCCCAGGACAATCCGAGCAGGGGCCCCTTCAGGAACTCACATTGTTATTGTCAGCAAGCCCGCCCTTAGTTGACACAAACCTCCTGTCATCTTTCTATCTCCAAGTCCTTTTTCTAACTGTCTGCCTGTACCTCCAGGCTCTACAATTCCTTTCTCCTGGTGACAGTAAAGCATGGAAACAGCAGTGTGATGGACTATACCCTGTTAAAAGCTGCCTTCTTGTATGTGTGTAACTGCAAAGAAGCATGTCAGTCAAAGCACCTGAAAACATGGGTACTATAGACAGGTCACTAAGCAAAAGATTTAGGGGCAGGTAGATTGTAATCGACCTGTTTGTCCTACTTAGTGACAAAGCTAGTAGAATAATATAGTAAATGTGAGTAAAATTTTAATTTGTTTTGAAATTAAAGTTTGCTTCCAGAATCCTATAAATTGTCTTAGTATCTAAACGGTGCAAAAACAATAAGTAACTTTCTCAACATTTTGTGCTTTGATTGCATTGTATTACCACTTCACGGTAAGTTTTTAAATTCCTTGGAGTGCCTGCATTTGATTTTTTAAAGAGTTAGGTTCTTCACTAGCTTAAATGGTAATCAGAAGTAAGTTTGGTTTTAAAGCATTAAAACACTTATGTTGATGTTTCTTCTTCCGTAACTACCAGTTGCTAATGCTTGAGAAAAGGCAGCCTTGTGATCTTATCATGATACCACTGCCCTTTGCTCTTTTATACTTTAGCTTCATGAAACTTTGCACCTTTGTAATGCTAGCACCATGGGATTGTTAGAGCTTTGCTACTCTAAGAACCACATCACAGTAGGGGGCACACACATTCTGACACTGGTTGTGACCCTATATTTTAGCCTGCTTACAATTTTCATTCCAAAATATGAATCCGAATATTAATTTTAGTACACAGTATGTATGAATGGTTTAATTGCGGAAAGGATTTCCAATTTTTTGCCTCCATCCAACAGACTCATGCCGGGCAGCATTTTTAGGTCGGGATCCCCAGTTCAGGTATTGCACTGTGGGAGAAATATACATGACTTCAGCCCACTGATCAGTTCCTCCCCCTGATACTTCCAGCATGTTAACCAGAGCATGTCACTTCTACCAATTCTAATAGGTCTTATAGCTGTTCCTGTTTGCTTAAGATAAATACTACTTTACTGTTGATTAGTGGAAGATAATATCAAAACAAATTCAAGGATGTGTTAAACTTTGTTACTGCATCTGTAGTGTTATCATATCTTCATGGCTTATAACCTGCAAAACTTGACTATAATTTACAGTGAACATTTTTGCAGGTAAAAAAATGGGCCAAAAAAAATCTCATTTGGTCACTGGAGAACATAGCTGTTACTGATTGGGGGTTACTGTGCATTCCACGAGTAAACTAGATACAAAGCAAAAGAAGCCCAGTAGGCTGCTACTGAAAGCCAGACCCTGCCTAGTGTCTAGGAGCCCAGAGGACCTAATCTATCCTGCTAGAGTTTTTAGTTCCTTTTTTAACGATAGGTTTGCTTTTTTATTGATTGTTTTCTGTTGCTTATCACTTCTGAATATACAGAGCTCTCACTGGTTAAAGCTGTGTTTTCCATTGAAAGGAGCGGAAAAAAGGATTTCTTATACTCTGTAAAATTCTTTTTTCTGTGTTTGCTTTGGAGGGCATTACACTGGGTTGTTAGTTACTGCCTGTTTTTGTAGGCTTTTATTACTTATTTGTTAATTTTGTCATGTATTGCTTTTCTACTAACTGGACTTTGAGAGTGGTGTGGTGGTTTGGCCACCAATAAGGGACCACCCCTAGGCTGTTCTGTTTTTTTTTTTTTTTTTTTTTGTGCATAGCATCCTATACCTACAGGTGGAGCTATAACCCAGTGATCAAAGTCTAAACATCAGAAATGTGTCCTCCAATGAACAGAGAAAAACATGTTTCATGGTAGAAAATCAAAAATCAATCCTTATTTGGAATTTGCTGTTTCAAAATGCATAGGAAATTGTGCCAAATTGGTTAAAACAACTGCTTACCCTTTATACAGCTATGATATCCATTATAATTAATGAGGTCCTATATATTTTTTTTGTTTCCTTTAATATATTTTATTATATTTATATATTTTTCACATTTACTTGTTAGTCTAGGTTTTGTGCGATTATTCTTTATATATATTGCCTGAAAATCTAAGGTATAAAATATTAGTTTTAATAATTTTGACTATGCCATTTTCCCTGTCTATAGAGTCTAATGGGCTGAATGTGTTGTCTTTTAGACTGGAATTTTGTGGCTGGAGAATTTGTTCCTAACGGAAAACCAAAAGTACATAATCTTTGCCATAAGTATTGCAGGACCCCTATATATATTCATATATATACATAAATATTATATTGCATTCTTATTTGTTTTAATACAAGGACACATACATTCTCATCAAAACAACCCTTAGTCACCCCGCAAGCTCTATTTTGAAACTTAGATGTATAAACTTTTTCAGTTTTATCAATAAATAAGTTTGTGCAATGTAATATGCAACATGGTTGTAACACTATATGAAGGGCACTGTATGTTATAATCTTTCCTAATCCTCTGGCATTTAGGATTTCTATATGTGGTTAGCACCATGGGCAATCTGTCTAGCTTTATATGGTTTTGTTGTTTGACATAACTATTTGTCTGTCGTCCCAGACTGAAGAGAGAAACACTCCTCCCTCTGATGGAGAAGATTTCAGTGCTTCTATTGAAAGCATCTGAACTACTTCACCACATCTTCACACTGTGCTCGTCTATTAATCCGAACAAAAGAAACCCAGCACAAAGCCCAGACAGCCAGTTATAATGAGCAGCAAGTGCAAAATGATCTCAGGGTCTGGCTATATGCTTAAGCAAAATATAATTATATTTTCACAGCCGCACCATTCAGCTATTCATTCAGTGGAGCGAAATTACAGCGGATTAATGATCTATACCACCAGCGTTTCAATGCACCTGGGAGAGCCATTTACAAAAGGCATAATTCCACCTTTGCTGTTTAGTGCATTACCCCCCACGAGCTGATGCTTCCCCAGATACAATGTACATATACCTGCACCTGTTCCATCTATACCAGCTCGCCAGCTTTTCTGCAAACAGGTTTTTTTTTTGTAGTCTTTTTTCTTCTTCTTTAAAAATTGAGGGCTTTTTCTACAGCAATATAATTTACGGGCTCTAAAATAAATATATGAAGAAATGATTAAGTGTACCTTAATATCATAAAGTTCACTCAGTTACAAGACCCCAAGGCAGCAAGGGGATTAAGTATGGTATAACTATATTCTGCATAACTGGTCATGGATCATAAATGATGTATGGGAATATGCACAGCAAAATAATGCTTCTAGCCGAACTAGAACAAGCAGTTTATCATGCAAACTGCGCTGCAACGCCATAACTGAGACTTGAGTAAACGGCGTGCTTTATCACCTCGGGTTTTAGGATGCAAAGCTAAAAAGGGATCATTGAATCATTATTTGAGCCTAGTTTGTGGAGACGAAAAGCAATAAAAATATATGTTTAGCAAATAAAAAACACATTTCTGCACTAACCTTCCTGTTAGAACCGGATGAAGTGACTATTAATATTATTTTTCTTCTCCTTTTTAAAGGATTGATTTTCAGCTTTGTGAGTTGTTAAAACTAAACCTGCGGATAATATGTGTTATGTGGCTAATGTGGCTGTGGCAAGAGTTAAGTGTAATTGACCACAGGATGCATTTTGAAACTTAAATTCTTCTCCTTCAGCAATTTAAAAACTCTGCTAATCTGAGCAATAAAGTGCAGTCATAAAGCTTATTTTTCCCTCTGCCATGGGAAGCTGACTGAACTCACAAATCTGACCTTTCAAGTACCAGTTCCTGCTCACAATTTTGTCAGCGGTCCAGGTGCCACTTCTCCAGAAATCAGGGAAGCAAATACTCAACTATGGGTTTTCTACAGCCCATTCATTGGATTGTTTTGGTTATACATCTTTGTCAGTATACATTCTGGGTTTTAGAAATAAAATGTTATTCAAAGTTTGGCAAAGTTTGATTTTTTTCCAGCTTTTGGATTGCTGACCTGATTTGGAAATGCCATTTACCTGGCTGTAATTCTAGCCCACTTAAATACCTCCTCAGTCATTTATCTGGAACAGATATGCAGACCAGAAAAATAGACTGACGTTTGTAAATCTTATTTTATATTTTTTTCAGGTGAGTGATTCAAAATACTAAACCAAATGGGCAGTTTTATTAGCTAGACAAATTATACATTTCCAAAAAGGGCAGTAGGCCATCTTTCATGTCAAGAATCCTTTAATGTTTTTATTTCTGGAGTTTTTTAAGCAGGAATGCCTAGACCAAGTTTAGCAGCATCTGTATTCATCAGTTAACTTGTCAATAACTTTATGACCAATCTGTCTATTGGGTCTGTAAACTAGCAACACACACAGTTGCACATTCTAAGTTCTGTAAGGTTTTTTAACCTCATGTCAAGGGGCACTTACAGGTTAAGGCATGTTTCTGTTTAAATGGCTAGGACATTTTAATCACTTTAACGTTCACTTTAGCTATCATGAAACTTGTTCCTGATTGATCACACGGTCTTGCAAAAAAATAAAACAAAGACGGGTTGGGTTCTGGCACAGAACACAGGAACGCGTAGGGCACAAGGATATCCACATGCTTTCGGAACCCCATGCATTAAGGTTTCTACAAATGTAAAGCAATACTTTTTTCATGCATGGGATTGCACAAAAGTAATTAGGACTTATCTAATTGTTAAGAACTAAATCAATGGAGGACCTGTCACCAAAATAGACTGGGAGTTGCCAACCCTTGAGTCTGTGTAAAGAGAATCATGCTGCTATTCTGAGAAAGGGGGAGAATTGTCCCTCAGTTGATGCCTTTTATTTGAAACGTTGCCAAGGTGTTCCATTTTTCAGATTTCATTATTGCTGCTTATCTGTTTTGGAATAAGAATAGGAATGCAGAGTTGTCCTTGCTGGCAGAAATGAAAGGTATAGTGAGTGAAGAATGATAACGATGTAGAATTTATTGGAGGGCAGACTTTTAGTACCATCTTCTATAACACCAATATTATAAGAACGTGTATTACAGTTAACAAATGAGGTTCTGTTTAAAATATGTAGCTACTGTTTATGCATAAATGATAATAAACTGTGTGGTAATCATTTTAGCCCGTCTCTTATGAATACAATCTTTTCTTTTTTTAACAACAACTTTAAAGTAAACCTGTGCTTACCTTTAATGCTCATTTGATTCCTGCTTATATTGAGTTTTTTTTACTCCATCACTCCACTGATCTATTAAAGCTGAGAGAAATCCCTAGTGCTTCTAGGTATGCATGAATGTTACTTATACACCGGTTACGGTGGATCCAACTTGGATCAACTTGAAACTTAGATAAGACTTCCTCTTCTTGCTTTTGCCAGTAGGGAAATAAAGGGGAAGGTAAATATTTTTGATCCCAGGGCTAGCTTTAAAAGGAGGAATCACTTTACTTTTAAGTTGTTTACATCTTGTTGTTTTTTTATTGTTGCTTTTAGATTTCATGGTATTCATGTATTAAAAATGCCTTTCTAAAGTACATGTAGTTAAAATTATTATATGTTTTTTATTCCATGTACTGCATTCTTTCTCCATCCTATTAAGATTTTATTTTTATGTGAAGAACTGGTATAATTTTAAACAGTTTTCTTTTTTACCCTAATGTAATCTATTGAATAAACAGGAAATGACTTTTCTTTGTTCTGTTGTGGTACTTGTAAGATATCAAAGTAAAAATGTTTACTCTAAATGTTGTGCTAAGTGTAAAGTGTAGTCTGAGAACTGCTGTATTGTTCATGAAGGAGCAGACCCATCTCCCCATATATCTCATTTTTGTCATCTACACTGACTGCCAAATTGTGTACATTATGGTTGTGATTTTGTTATGTGCACACCTGTCCAATGAAAACTGGATGGAGACCACCAACTCCTCTTACAAAGGCTGCAGATGGTAAAAACATCTGGTTGCTTTCGTGGAAAATGAACACACAAAGGAAAGCCTCCTTAGTACAAATGGATGGATGCATTTTGAAGAGTGTAGTCCTTAAGGGATACATCTTCCGATAAATTTAAGGGCATGTATCTTAATGTAGTGTAAGCTTCATATTGTACTGTCACCTTTTTTAACCTAATGCATATCATTAGGAAGAATTTTTCTGTAGATATTTTTGCAGGTATTTTACACAGTGAATCTTACTGTTAAGTACTCAAATATAATAAAATGCATTTTAATATATATTAGTTTAGCAGTGTCATAGTTCGTTTATGTGTGATTTATGTTTAAATTATGTTTGTTTTTTGGATGTTTTTGACCTTTAACAAAATTAGAGAATCTAAAAGTCCTTTAGGGTTTTCCTAAACAGACAATAGATTTTGATTAAAGACGAAGGAGGAATATGTAGTAATCCATAGCAATGAGCAGCTTGGCATATCACGTGTTGTGAATAAGCATATAAGGTAAAAGTTCAACAGTGGGTTGGACTTGTACCTTAGGTGTCTGCCATTGGCCGCTTCAGTGAACTAATACAAACTTCACAGTTGTTACAGAGGTAACAGCCTGCAAACAGCTGTTTTAGCTTGCCAAATGTTTTCTGGAGGGTGAAATTTCCCATGATAGCAGCCAGCCAATGTAATTGCTTCCCACCTTATACTTTAACAACTGGCCTCAAGCTATTTCCTGGTGTAAACAGTACATTTTGTCCCTATTGGTGGCTGTCAGGGACAGAAGCAACAAATTACGATGTTGATGAAGTTTCCATCTTTATGGAGCCCATGCTATGGTTTGGTTTCATTGTATAGGTTTATTTAAATTGATTTGGTGAATTTTTATAACTTTTGCGAAATGTGTAGTCATTCGGGCATGTTCACCAATCAATAGTTTTAAATAGCTCCTAATAGATTTATAGATATGGTAAAAGCTACATGGCTTATGCAATTTGTGCATTTGCACTTATTGAAAGTCTAGGAACCTTAAATAGAAAATAGTGGTTTATGCAATCAAGCTAATAACCTGCATGTGAGGAACTCTAAGCAGGGTAATTCATTATACTCAATAAAAGATAAAACATTTAACATTCAGATGAAACCAGCAATTAACAATAACACCTTCAATAAAGCAGAGATTGTTGGGTCAATATGAGGGTAAGCCCAGATCTAACATGAAGGGCAATGTCATTCTTGGGACCCCATACTAAATGCATCCCATCGATGAGCCCATCCACAAGCCTTTCTGAAGCTGCTGCGGGTATTGCTTGTTGTAAAATGAATGTATATTTTGATAGAAGTTTTGTATGTTCTCTTATTCCTGCCATTAATTAAAGAAAATACTTGTTGGTCACCTGCGCATTTCCATGATAAATACTCTGGAGATACCTCAGCTACTTGGTCATTTCCTTTCATAATCAGTAATAAGCAGGAGAATAATGACAGAGTTGCTTCTGTTGATCTGTGCCTGCATCTGTATTGTTCTGCGCCATTATATTGTGTATGGAAATAAATTGTGATGGAAACAGCGAGTTTCCCAAAGGTAAAACCACAGTGATTTTGCTCCAGGGTATTTTGCTGTTCAGCAAGTATCTTGAAAATAAAGCATAACATCCCTGTGGGTGCAGGGGATATCCTGAATGCAGTACAGTTGGGTGTCCCCTGACTTTATTTTTATCTGCAGTGCAATAAGGAGATAATGGCTCATGTTCTTAAAAAATTGTGCCTTGACTAATTCTTCACAATTCTCCTAAGGGATATTAGTTATACTAGGTTAGGTTGAAAAAAGACATAAGTCCATCAAGTTCAACCATTAGGATGGTTAAAAAATACATTTAAGGTGTATTAGGAAGGCTGCATTGCTAATGTATTCTATCAGATCTGTTCATTCTTATTGATACATATCACATCACTAGTTTTCCTCTAGTAATTCTGTCATTCACCTTTGACTGCATTGTGACCAAGTTCATGTAAATCTGCGGTACCTGACAGTTGCATTGCATGCATAGCCTTTTCCTATAGTTATTTAAAAATATGGAATTTTTTTAGTATGTGAAATTGTAGTATTAGTAAAAAAAAAATATTACCTGTAGGTCTTAGCCACAGGAAACCACTACTGCACTTAATGGTCATTAGACGTACCAAGCTTTGCAGGAAGCAGCAGCTGAACATTGTGATCATTGTTGAACTAGCAGAAACTGTGTAAAGCTGCATTATCTGCATTACCTTTGTATTGTAAGAAAGAAGAACACATTTTAGACAAAAGACACTCCCCAGGTACATAGACCAAGAAGACCTAAATTATTATTTAAACCTGTAGATGCTTTTTTCACTCCTCAAAGTAAATGATGTGATCAGATTGCATAAAAATTTTAATGCAGAGCTGTCACTGCTCTTTAATATATATCAGGTGGGGGTATCTGGAAGCTTACTGTCTGTGCACCCTCCTGGACAGTGTTGGTTGTGATTTTAGTACAATTTTAATGGGCGTGATCGTTTAAAGCTTTCCAAGACTGGAGAGGATACACTTTCATCAGTAAAGCTGGGTGATCTAGAAAACTGGAATGGATTTCTTCAAAGTAATTTTCTATATGCTAGTAAATGTTTTGAATCCTGAACTAGACCCATTCCAGGTTTGCTAGATCACCCAGCTTCACTGATGAAAGTGTATCCTCTCCAGGCTTGGAGAGCTTTAATAAATTAGGCTCTATGTTTGGGAAGCTTTGTAATGCACAGTGGACACAAGTACTGCTTCAATACCAGCTAAATACATAAAACACGTGTGTCACTGGAGACCTTCAGAACCTCTTTGTAAGACCTCTATTTCTGCCAGAGTGTCTCCTTAAAACTATGCAAAAGCAATGTATTCAACAGCGGTATAATTGTTTAGGATACAACAAAATTAATTAGACAAAATGATATTGTAAGATAAGATTGTGAAGCAGGCTTTAGAAATGGCATGAAGAAGCTCACTAAATTGCTGCTGGATGCAGACAAGGAAATACCTAAGAGAACACGGCTTGTGAGCTACTGTTAATTATTTTCATGCAATGACAGCCTATTTATTTGATAACTGTTTGCCACAAGGGAGTTTGGATGCTATTTATATTAGTTGTTTCAAATAAAGGTATTGAGCTGGTTTTGAATTGTAAATAATTTATGTCCTAATCTACAACTCTCACAATAGATGAGAATGAGATTTTAGGAGGTGGGTTTATGTAATTCTGGCAAAGCATGTAACCCAGTTTATCTGTTCTTCAACAATTGAACCATATTTGGTGGCCTCTGATGCTCACCACTGACCTAAATGTGTGCCGCAATACCCAGTCATTGGAGTTCTTCTTGGCTTGAGGTATTTTTGGCATTGTTTTAACTCAAAAACTCCTAACGGCCTTTCCTCTCTGCGTCTACTGCACTTTTCAGGCCTATCAGTTATCGGCCTTACTTTTGTGGATGTAATTAAGAGAGAAAGGTGTTCTAAACATATCTTCTAGGATGGCAATGCTTTTTCAGATTCTTTTTTCTTCCTAGGACAGAAAGTGTGCTGCTGGGCAGGATCACCAGGTACAAGTTAAGGGGGAAAAAAGTTAAAATGAAAACTAATGCAGCTTTTACATCTTTGGTCTGCTGCAATGTGCAATATATATGGAGTTAGACTGTAAATACATTTTGCACTATTCCCTGTTCTGTTTTAATTACTATTTATTAATGATTGATTTTGATTTGTGCTATTATATGTTAGGCAGGTATACTAAAATGATTGGTAAATATCCAAAAATACTTGTTATAAGCATTTTTATTGCATGTTCTTAAAAAATATGTATAAATTCTGACCTCTCTCCTATAGACAGAAGTACACTGATGCGATTTTTGCTCTCTCCTTCGGTCCATGTTAAATGAGTGATGCAGAAAAGCCTGGCTGATGTAAATACCAGAATAATGTTTTCCTTTATCTACCACTGGTATTCTGTCTGTAATCATTCAGTGTAGTGTGTTGGTAACTTTTGAAGCCACTAATACAGGGTATTGTGTTGCATGATATGTGTTGGTGAATGTGGTTTTCTTAACACCGGCGACTGCTTCTTTAGTGGGGCCTGATTTATTAAAGCTCTCAAAGGCTGGAGACACACTTTCATCAGTGAAGCAGGGTGATCCACCAAACCTAGAATGGATCTGGTCCAGGATTTGAAAACATTTGCAAGCAAATGGCAAATGACTTCACTTAACCACCCAGGTTTACTGATGAAAGTGTATCTTCTCCAGCCTTGGAGAGCTTTTTTTAAATCAGGCCACTTGTCTGGACTTTTCAGAAAAGGGCATGTTCTTTAGTAATTAACATAAATTTTAAATCTGTTAACTTTTGTAAAAAATGGGGTAGGGTTTGGTTGATCACAAAGTCTGGGCCGATCTCTGGTATTGATTTGTTTGAGATGGTATTCCATTATAATCTACTTCACATAATATGTTTCACACATTTGTGCATTCGGCACATATTTTCTTCATAATCATTTAGGATATTGTTTTATATGTTTAGCACGTAGGTGTGGGAGCAGAGATTTGATTTTATGTGGAGATCACGCCTTGATTAATGTGCCTTATTATTTACACTACAGTATTCCCCCCAGAAATATTTTTAGGCTGGGTGTGAAGAAGCTGTTGGTGGGTGGGAGCCTCTGTATTGTGACCCAACTTTTCAGGAAAGGCTGGGCGGTTACTGAAAAATGCCAGGTGGTGCACCCGGCTAAAAGGGGCTTGGGGAGAACCCTGCACTCTTGCTCTGGATTATGGCTACAATCACGTTAGAGTGTTCTGTAATAAAAATTCTTAATGTATTATATACTTTATCAGTGCTCAACCCAGAAATTATTTTAAGCTGGGTGGGAAGAAATTTTAGGCGGGTGGCAGCCCCTGTATTGTGACCCAACTCATCAGTAACTACCCAAAAACAGCCGGGTGGTTACTGAAAAGTGTCGGGTGATGCGCCCGGTTAAAAGGGGCTGGGGAGAACACTGCTTTATGTAAATTTTAGTCTGAGTAATTGTTTCAATGGGCTGTGCTTGTGATAATGCAGTGAAAGGACCATGCTGATTAAAATGCTTGTTTTAAAATGTCGTCTGGTGTGCTCAAAGCAAGCATTAATCTTTATTGTGGCCTGTGAAGTTCTCCACTTTTCCAACAGTAAATGATGATTGCTGCTTTATAAATATTGTAGTCACTAACCTAGAGTAGTGGCAATGTTCATATAGAGTGGTGGTCTTTTTTATCAGTGATTGACACGTTTATAAAGACACAAGGAAGATAATCTTATGTTTGTAAGAATAACGATGTTCATGGTGTTCTATTAGGATATTGTATTTTCATTTGTTTCAGTAGAAATGGCTGATATTTTAGACAGCTGAGATATTTACAAGTTACATGTAAAATAATTCTTGGTGAAAAGTACATGTATTTTAAATGTTGATGGGTTTAGTGAAAATACACTGTAATGCACTTGGTACATAAATATAAACTTCTGTAAATTGTTGTTCCCAAGACTTTCCTATGTTGAAATCGTTTTGTCACCAGTTTTCCTGATGATGTGTCAATATTTAGAAAAAAATAGTAACATACATGTAAAGCATATACACCTAGAAAATGTTTGTGTTGGGTGGTATATAGTTTGAATTGTCGGTACATCTTTCCATGTCAGTAGCTGTGTATGAGTTATCAATAATTAAAGCAATATCTGGCATGTATTACCCTGATTTGTATAAACCCCATTAAGGCAGCCAGACATTCAGAGATAATTGGCATGGTCACTGTCAGTTTCATATTGGAACCAGAATAGATATTCTCTATGTATAGTCAGTGCCTAGTTTTACAAGGTTCTTTGTTAACTTGGGAACATATGTGGATGTAAATGATTCCACTAATATAACTATCCTTTTTCTTAAAATTAACAAGATAATGGGGTTGAAATAGGAGCGGTAATTCTAATTTAAAATTCATTTTAGAGAATAGTCTTTCTGCCATGATTTTTCCTGGTTTTTTTATAGTAGCATCTATTATATTCCAGCTTACATCATTCTGTATTTTGTATACATTTTGCTGTATATTCAATGTAGTATTGCGTGATAGGAAGCATGTATGTGTTAAAAAACTTGAAAAATTCTTTCATCATGCTGGTAATGTGCTTGATTTGTTTAAATTGTCTCAGTCTATTCTAAAAGCTTGGTCATAAAGAAAACTTCATAGGCTACTACCACCTGAAATTTCTGTTACTTTCATGTGTCTGGCCTAGTCATTGACCTAAAACGGGTAGATGAAAAAGTCAGTAATTCAGATTTCAATAAAGCTAACCCATCAACAAGATCGCCAGACCACTGTTATTTTCATAAGAAGCCTTCATAATTTTATAATGACCGCTGACTGTTTAATCAACCAATATGGAAAACATTCTTTAGTTAAGATGAAATTGCTTTTGCAAGGCAAATAGAACTCCACACCTTAGCAACTGTTATAAGCATGGGCAGTTCTGAAACCAGAAAGAAGTTTTATTTATTTAGGAATAAGTTCTCATACATTCTTTTTACAATGTGTTTATGTATTTCTTTGATATGTTCAGCAAATTCAGAACAAGCAGTTAGCAGGCAGACATCCCATGTGAATCAAGCACGCTATGGTCTAATGGTCCATATACTCTTTAGATTTTTGTTCCTTGAGATAATCATTCATTATCATCTGGGGGTCTGTACAGGTGTCCCCTCATGTCATTGAGAAGGTCATTAGTGATCTGCTGTGTTGGATTATGATCAACCATATGCTAACGCCTGCTATTGCTATACTATTGTATAACAACTCAGCAGGTCGCCTCACACTTCTCCTCCCTCCTTCTATTCCCTCTCTTTAGAACATAACAGGCTTCTCAGCAGAGAGCCAAGCAGGTTGTCTGTACAGCCATCACTCCTAAACTGTCACCTGAAACAATTGCAAATGATCATTTCAAGGAACAGTAATTGCAAGTTGTGCTAGCATTAGGAAGAGAAAGTGTAAGCAGTTATAGACACCCCCTAGTTTTTATCATGGGGCACTAAAGCAATGTGCTGCAAAAATGTAATACAGCTGGTATATTTTTCTGACATAGGTTAGCCTGAAGAGATTGGAAAATATGTACAGACATGCTGGGGGGGATGCCTAAAAAGAGGCCATCCTATGCCTTTTATGTTGTTTGGAGATTATTAGAACAAGAAAAATATAAAACTGGCTTTATTTCCTGCAGCAATATGAACATTTTTCATTTTTTTTATTTTCAATTTCATTTTACTTTACCCAAAAAATGTATCTCATACATTATGTATACATACATACAGAAATGTTCATTCTATAAATCAAGCAGTGGAGTTAGACAGTTTTATATATATATATATATATATATATATATATATATATACTTTTTTCTAAGAGCTAGAAAAATCACAGTGTTGTACTTATTTTTAGATTCCTCATTTTCCAAGGGTGTCTGTGGAATTCCCATTAATTATACCTCAGTAGCTAAAGCTAGTGCGGATCCCCAAGGTTTGACTGCCACATGCAAAGCAAGAAGTCTGCTCCCAATCTTCCAGTTAGGTCAAGTGCAAGAATTAAGATATGATTGAGGGCTGTCTATTGCAGCTTATATCAAAACACCTCCTCATCATGTCATCATGGCATGCGGCTATAACTAACCAGCCAGTGTTTTAACTTAAGACAATTAAATTTTAAAAGTAATGTAATCTGACAGTGAAAGGATATTGAAAGACATGTGAAGATGTCATAAGTGTGACCTTTCTGCCCAAGTGTATCCAGAAGCCATTTTTAACAAGGGATCTCAGAAAAGAGTACTACTCCTTTTGTAGTTTTGTTAATTAGTTATTGATTTGAAACAATGCACTACAAAATATTGTCAGATTAGCTAGACGCCAGCAAGGTCACAGTGTGACAGTCTGGTCTTGATAATCTTTATACTATACAAGAATTTGCTTTCGCAAAACCTATTGTTGTGTGATATGTCTTTTGTACTGTACTGCTTTGAAATGTTTCGGAGATTGGTGCATGTGTTTCTTAGCTACAGTGTGAAGTCTGATCTTATCTGGTACCATTGTGTAAAATGTTCTGCATTATATTTACTATGTGGAAGGGTATTCTGATATATAATATAAATATATATATATATATATATATATATATATATATATATATATATATATATATTGGAGATTTAAATTTGTATTGTTGCTTTTACTGCAGTTGATACTACCAGTGGAGAGAAAGCTGTTAAGTATTCTTTTTACAAAGTGACCATGTAAGAAACATTCCTACTGACCATCATGCTAATATACTGTGACCTGTGGATATAGTAATTATAGCATGGGTTCCTTGAAGACTTGAAAGTTATTTCAAGAGGTTCCTGTATTTTATGGTTTGTCTATAATTTACCCGATACAACCATCTGACCATGCAAACTAAATATATTTCTGTTGTGTGTATGTGTATATTATGCAGTGCTTTACAAAGTCCCTAGTTATTTTACGAACTTTCTCTCAAAGGGGCTCACAATCTAATGTCCCTACCATAGTCATATGTCCTTACCACAGTTTAAGGCCAATTTAGGGGATGCCAGTTAACCTAACTGCATGTTTTTGAAATGTAGGGGGAAATTGGATTACCTGGAGAAAACCCACCCAAACACGGAGAGAACATTCAAACTCCATGCAGATATATATATTATATACACACACCCACAAAATATGAACTTGAACTTGCCAGCATCTCCAATCTATATGAAAAATGTGGCTGTGTAATCATACCAGCTTAATAAGCCTTCCCTGTCAAGTCATCTGTGTTAACAAACACTGTTCAGACATGATAAGGAGAAGGAAGTCTATTAAACATACATAGTTATTTTTGTATCAATTCTGATTACATTATCTTAAGATAATCTGCAGATAACTGAAACAGTAGTGATGTCAGTTTAAGCACCTTGAGGACTAAAAATCAGTTAAGCAATTATAAATGATGTTATTGACCCTAATTCCTAATATAAATTACATGTAAAAGCGGGCCAAAATAAAAAACCCAACAGGCCGTAGTTTGCCCATGCTTGTTTAATTTAATCAACTCTAATTCACTTCTTCTATTTTTCTAATGTTTTGTTTTATTTTTATTTTCTGTTATTTTATATTTTTAAGCACCGTTGTTTCAACCTTTTTAATATTTTTTTCTTTTCTATCATTAGAGGTTACAAGTAAAAATGTGCACTTTAAAAACAATTATTTCATTGGTAAATAACTTTGGAATACTTTGTACATTTTAATGCTCAAATCAAACATTTTAGATCAAAAATTCATACTTTTTATTTGTACTAACCATTATATGTTTATTGACATTATTCAAAGTAGAAAGTGTTTTTAAGGATTATATAAAAAGTCAGTTATTGCTGATTAGAAAATGAAAAAGTTAGATGTTTGGTAATGGTTACATTACTATTATTCAAATAGTTAAAAATGTATGTTTTTGTTTTGTATGGCCATTTGTATGTCACTTTATTTAGAAACAAAATCCTTCTGTATTGTTCACCTTGAGAATTGGTCAGTTTTCAAGGTTTCCAGTTTATTACCATTCATAAACCATTGTCCAACCTTTTTTAGTCAATTTTTTTAATATATTTCATTAAAAGCTGTACCATTTAGGAGAGGTGATAAAATATTTGCCTATATGTACGACATTTGACATTGTAGTATAAAATTGTAATACAACTGACATTAAAACAATAAATGCCCATTTTTTCTAGTATGGCATTTATTGTTTAATCTGTTTTAAATGTGGCTGAAATTCTTGTCATGCATTATCCTAAAATGAGCAACAAGAACCAACTCTCAATCTAGGTAGTCATCACAAAGTTTCAAAATGTATTTAAAGGTTTCATTTGTGTGCCAAGGCACCCCAACCAAGGTTTTCCCTAGCTCCAAATTACCTGAGCCCTACAACCTATATATCAATGAATAGATTGGTAATATGCTTATATAGAACCCATCCCCTTACAGGTACAGCAACATATACAAGAAAATGATGTAGAAATCTTGTAAATGGAAGTTTGGTAGTGGTAAATGGCTGACCGCAGTTTGTGGAACGATACCTTGGCTCAAAAGCAGCAATAAAAACTGAACTTGTCAGTTGTAACGTTTTTTGTGTTACTATATATTCTTTAAATCCACCCATTAAATTTAGCTTTTTGAGTTGATATGAAACGGAATACAAATTCAAGTCATCGTTTGTTTCTTTAAATGCTGAGAGGCACCTCTAGACCAATCACTACAGTGACATCCTCTCTTCTTCCTGCTGTGCAGGTTTACACATCTAAGACATGACTCCTTTGCTTACCCAGTCTAAAAGTTTCCTGTATCCGGCCTGTATATGAGAATCTGTCACATTTGGCATCCGTACAGGAAGTATGTGAACCTGTCACGGCAAGCAGTCTCAAAGGGCGCACTGCTTTGCAGCAGCTAATTAACCTTAGGAAATAATTACACAAATATGCAAATTTTGTTTAGATAATTCCATGTGTTATCAGCGCAGGTAGTCCATCATAAATGCAGACCTTGGAGTGCTGAGATGTAGGAATCTGCTCCAGTTGATAAGGCTTTGTCTCCTGCCTTACTTTAACTTGGTATTTAACAATTAATGACTGTAATATTGCATTAGTAAATTCAAATTGTTGTCCTTTAGAGGCTTCCTAGCACAGCAATATATTCTCACCACTAATCTACGTATGGTAATGTCAGAAATGTAATAACTTTGTGCGTTCTTTACAACCTTTTAAGGAAAAATAAACATTTTAGAAAATATTATAGATTGCATTTAATAAGTCTGTACTTTTACTGCAAAATATGTGTTTACTTTGGCCTGTGTTTCCAATATTTAATTGGAATTATGTAATTTATAAGAAGCAGTCTTGTTGTCTTGTTTTCTCCAAAGACCACATTGTAAATGGTTATCAGTGTTTATTGCACTGGTTTTGCTCAGTAGTCAATTGCAAAATTTTGCATTTATGTATTTTGAATGTCAACGGTAATATATCTTTCAATGGGAAGGGGGAGGGGGGTCGGTGGTATTGCAACTTTTACCCAAAGGCAGTTTTATCTTTAATATTGGTATCTCATGCGTGTTTTGTAGTAGGTAGTCTTCGCAGTACTACCGAATGCCACCCGGAGTCCCTGTGGATTAGTGTTCCTGTCTGATGGTGGTTTCTGCTTTGGACTTCATACCATGAAAACAATATTAATAAAAACTATAGTGTTATTAAAACAAAAGAAAATGTGTAATAACATTATTTTGACATTAAAAATTGGTAATACAATTATTTCTAATTTTTATTTTATAAAAGCCTTGTTTGCATTGCAATTCATTACATGCAAAGAATATGACCAATGGAGGGGTCTTTATATATCCTAGTTTGCAGCTATTTATAAATGCTCAAACATGATCATTTCATCCCCCGCCCAGGTATCAAAACTTATTTTATTAGTTTACAGATATGTTTTGCTCCGTTACAAATTCGCATCTGAGTTTCTTATAACAAATTTATATTAGGAGCTACAGCTCTGCTCAATACAAAGCGCCCACATGTAGTTGAAATATTTTTTGGCGTCCACTCCTATGTACGTAGGGCTGCTTCTTGTAGTTAGCAATGATTCAGGGCTGCGGTCTGTGCCCATGCCAAAAGGTCTCTTTATGCGAAGGTTGCTCTTGAGTCTTAGCAGACCCCACCTCTTGACAGCAAGGTGCTCACGTCACCAGGGCAGTGATATGTACACCCAAAAAGGGTCCTCTGCTATAATAAGGGGACCAAGGGTATTTGTACCGTCAGAGAGCTTGAGTGGGATTAGGCTAATTTATCCTTAGAGTTTCCATGTATTGATATATTTTAGACTATAAACTTCATTGTCAGCAGGGACAGGTACATACTGTGTACTCTTTATTGTGCAGTTTAATATATTGATACTATAATAATACCTAAAATAAAATGGCTGTTTTAAGTGGAACTTAATGTAGGAACAGTGCTCAAACTAACAACTGGTTCCTAAAATTACCCTTTCACCACAGGGTCTTTTATACATAAATTATGCCAGTATTTGAATGCAGGTATAAATTTACACACAGGGTGAATTTAGAAGAGAATCACTCCTTTAAAAATATTCACATTTTGTTGTTTTTCAGCCTGAAATGAAGATGGGCACATAAAATAGTTTTATATATAATGATAATTGTCCAACTGTACCTAATAAATATAACTTATAACATCCAAGTAAAAGATATATAATGGCAATAGTAAAATGTTTAAAAAAATAAAAATTCCAACATGACAATGACCCAAAGCATATAGTAAAGTGGATTACAAAATGGGCCTGATTTATTAAATGTCTCCAAGGCTGGAGGAGATACACTTTCTTAAGTGATTTTCTGTTTGTTACTAAATGTTTTCAATCCTGGACCCAGATCCATTCCAGGTTTGCTGGATCACCCAGCTTCACTGATGAAAGTGTATCCTTTACAGGGTATCCTCTATGCTCTTAATGAATCAGGTCCAATGATTGAACTAGAAAAAGGTAAATGTCCTGGCATGGCCTAGTCGGAACCCAGACCTAACCACTATTGAAAATCTGTGGAATGATTTGAGATTGCTGTCCACAATGGGTCACCATCTAATTTGACTGAGCTTCAAAAGATTTGTAATGAATGATAAGAATGGTAATAATATATTACAAATATTGCACAGATGCTAGATGAGCAAAGTTGTTAAAGTATTCTAACAAATGCAAGCAAAATGCAGTTTCAAAAAGTGATTCATTTATTTTTTATTTTATTTTTCTAAACTGTTTTAATTAAATATTTTCAAGTGGAAGTTATAAGATATTCCGTCTAATTTCATTGAGTGGAGAAGATTAGGGAACTCCTCGATTGCTCATACTGACCCTGTTTCCACAACAGCCATGATCCTGCCCAATGCTGTATGAGGGTTAAATTCAAATACTTAGCGGGTGAGGGCACAGTTGGGCTATTGGTCTCTGTGGGATGAGGAGTCTCCTCATTGACTGTTGTAGAAGAGGCATGGAACCAATTTCCCAGCTCTAGCAGGATTACCGGCAGTCTAACAAAAGGGGTAGTGACACAGGTTCGGTGAAATAACAATACCAGGGCTGCTTACCATGTTTTTGTTGCAAAATGAAACTGTTGCATTTACTCAACCACTCTGAGCTATATAAATACAAATAAATAATCACTCTAAGTTATAGTATTTTTATGCAAATGTGTTTGCTTTCTCTTACAGTGACCAGCTTGGTCTGCTCAAATTTAAGAAAAATTTTGAAAAAGTGTATTATCTGTACTTATAGATTTTCTTTCATTGCAGGAGAATGGCAGTCCAGAGGAACATGCATTATATGTGTGGGATAACTTCATTTCAAAAACAGCTGCAGAAAATGTGTTTTTTGTGGCACACAGCTATGGAGGACTTGCATTTGTAGAGCTGGTAAGTCATGATCAAACATTTATTTTTGTGTTTATTGGTTGTGTTTTTTCATTAGTTCCTAAAGATATTTGTCTGTGACACTTAACCACCTGGGCGTTACACTGAGGTCTATATTTCTGTTCCAAAAGCGTTAGTTTTTCATGAATTTTTTTTTTTTAAATTGTAGACCTGTAACTTACAGAAATATGTCCAAACAGGGTTCTAGTAGATATCATGAATATAAAAAATGTTTGAAACACACAATCATGTAAAAAAAAAAAAAA
>NC_092863.1:71439648-71463367 GCF_032062135.1 Pyxicephalus adspersus
AGAAAAGTTCGGGTTTATCGATAATTGTAACTTTTTGAAGCCCGTACCAAGGTCGGGCTTATCGCTCAGGTGGTTATGGGTCCATTTATTAAAAAAAAATTATAGCAGCAAAGGAATGGGAACAAAAGAAAATGTGTTCCTACAGTGACACCTGGACAATGAAAGCTAGGCTTACAAAAAAAATACACTAGTTGCTAATATTGTCTGTGGGGTCCTTTCAGCTGATCTTTACCCAGGACTTATTCAGCGTGGTTTATTTCACATTGGTAGAGCTCAGCCTACCATTTGGCCACCTTGGTAGAGCGCAGAGCCTTGCTTCGTGTGTTTGAAGACTTTTCTTTTGTTGATAGATCAGGTTGAGAATACAGAATTCACTAAACTGGAACTAAAGTTCCGCACTTAAACAATACTAATGGGCAGGATTTTTATTACAGAAGGGATATACAATACCTGTTTGTCCGCAATCTTCTTTAATTATAATGTAGGATGCCACAGGGTAGTATGCCAAGCTGTGCCGGGTATCCAGGCAGCGCCAGGGATTAAATGACACCAGAAACGTATGCCCTCTACTTCTCCAATCCCTTTGGGGACCGACAGCAAGAACATGTTACATGTAATCAATAACACAAGTCAGTTTTACCATAAGGATTTAAAGGGAATGGAATGTTCTTAGAGATTCTTGTGCATAAATTGTTCAGATGACGTACTGTGTATATTGTGGATTATGCAATCTTTGGTAATGTTCACATTTACATTTGTATTTAATTGCATTTGCATATACCGGTATTTGGTTTAATAGAACTAAACAGAAATTACTGAAGATTTGAGTTGTATAGCTTTTGGTCGTGTTTAAGTCTAAATATTAAGAGTTATTGTAAAAAAAACATTGTACAGTGTTTCTTCAATAACTTTTGAAATACCAAAAAGTATCTAATACAAGACCTTGTAAGCCTTCATATCATTAGTAATAAAAAAAATGTACTATAGTATTAGCACTGCGTAAAAAATGTATGTTTTCCAAGTTCACAGTGAATGTCATATTAGTATTATATGGGAAGCTCTGAGACTAGTTGTGTACAAGTTGCTGTTCATCAGTTTGTTAAATAAGTCAAGGAAACTTCCTATGCAATCATTACCAAATTGCTAACTTTGCAATATAAAATTGTGTTGGCTTTTTATTAAAAAAATGGATGTCAGATCTTAATATTATAGATCTTAATCTTAATCGTTATATATTAAGAACGTTCCTTTCTGACTCTGTGATCTCTCCAATTCCTGGTTGAAACTAGTCACATTGGCCAGGTGAACTGACAAAGATAAGTATTGAGTATGTTCATCGTGCAGTTCCAAAATATAACCTTTATACATTTCTCTTTTAGGATGGATTCATAGTGATTAGTACTCTCCTGTGCACAGAAGTCTGTTCTTTTTATTTATTGTCGCTCTGGTTAGGCCATAGATTCCTGTACATGGTCAAGAAAAACTGACATAAAGAATACCTAGATGGATTTTATGTGTCTGTGTGTCTGTTAGAGAAATACTAAACATTTTATGCAAATCCTGTCCCTCAAAGGCTAGATTTGGAAACCCCTGGTCCTAAACTTCCCTGAGATTGAGGTATGGTAGGAATAGTCAATCATGCCTCTGTTCACAGCTAAGCTAAATTGTTTAAAATAATGGGTAAAATAAAAGCTTTCTGGTCTGATGATCTACAGCCATTTAGACATTAAAAACTGCCTGGCAAAAAGGAACAGTATCCCACAAGTGTTAATGTCGCATAATGCTTCCCATAGCACAAAGAGTGCCAGGGATTCTTGGCAAAAAAAAGGAATTTTCTTTATGTTGTATTGTTGATGAAAATGAAATCCCTTGTCTGTGATTAACAGTGAGCAGGATATAGACAGATGATAACTAACAGGACTGCCAGGTCTCTTGGAGTATTTGGTGGCACTAAGCAATTAGCTTTAACTTGAACCAACTTTTATTTCTTAAAACGGTTGGGAAAATGAACACCTTATCTCTTGCAGGCATATTTTTTTTTACTACATTTTTTTATGACTATATATATTCCGTTATTTATTTTTAGTTTGGTCATTGTGGAACAGGCTTTAGCACCTGTTGTAAGGTAAACAATTTATATTTTTCCACTTTATTTTTGCTAGGAAATTGAAGGTTCGTTTAATTGATGCCATTCTAAAGATATAATACAGTACGTAAATTCTAACATTTTACTGTAGTATGAGTATACAATTCTATTAACATCGTTATCTTATAGTGTTGAGGTCTTAAAGTTAAAGTGTAAACCAAAGCAATAAACTTATTTGGTTCTTTTTTGGGTTGGTAAATATATGAATGAAAGCATTTATTGGTAAATAATTCAGCTACATGTATATTGAGTATTGCATTTGTTGCAATGCTTAATTTAGAGCCATACATTTGTTTGCAGGCTGGGCTAGAATGGGCTGAGTGGAAATCAATCATCTAAACCTTACATGTGTATGACTTACCCTTAGTGGGCCTTAGGTGACCCCTCCAGTCCTAGTAGACCCATATGGAAATTCAGATTTTTTTGTAAACCATACCTTACCAAATGTACAGAAATACAGTAGGGGATATATAGATCGGTATCGCTGCAGTAAGATCTGGGTTAGGATCTAAAAAATTCATTAATTTGCATGCTTTTCAAGTAAGGTGAGTATGGCAATCTCCTATAGTAACAGTTGTTTTTTTCCTTTTAAAGCACTTTAATATTTTTAGCAATGCAGCAGTCACATGTATTCCTAGAATGATTTTAGCAATGAATACCTAAATTATCTGTCAATGGTAGGTCTGGTTTAAGTTTGAATGTGTGTGGAATTTGTTTCCCTATTTTAAATTGTGCCTTTCCAAGCTTGTACTGTACATAACAACAACGTACATATATACAATTTGCATTCTATTAGAATAAGACCTGGGTTTGTTGCATGTTTACGTTATTTGGCCCTGTGGCCTTCTTTTCAATCTGTTGTGAAAATAATTATTTTGTGTCATAAACTTTCTTATGGGTCATATGTATGTAGTGAATTATGATTGATGTAGGTAAGTAATCACAAACGAGTTACCATTGCTGAAACACACATGGTATTGTTTGTTTCTGAGTTGAAAAATCTAAGGAAATAGGAACACAGATCAAAGGGAGGATCTCTAGTTAGCTATTTTAACTCTGATTGGTAACATTAAATGATCATACATTTCTGGCTTCGTATAGGAGGATGTTACCTTTGATTCCCTCGAAGGGATATTCCATTCCCTTGACGGGATCTTTCTCTTTCTTCTCTTCCTGGAGACTATCTTTGGCCATTTTTATTTGCTGAACTGGTGTGATGTAACTCCCACACAGGCACGCGGCAGTTCATTCATTCCCAGTTTTAAGAGTACTTAACCAGTTCATTTACTGATCAGAACTCTTTGTAATGTCAGTGCTCCATGCACATTATACAATGCATTTTTATAATCTTTAGTATGTTATGTTTACTTGAAATGTTTATCCTTCATGTAGATGTAGATTGATACACAATTCCAAAACATTTTGCCATATCAATGCCTCCTACATGTTATATAGCCAGTTCTTAATGTTTGTATTATATTGGCATCATCATCTCCTCTTTTTAAAAAATTACTAGTATTTTTTTCTTCTTCTAGTAAGTTAATATAATGGCTTTTTAGAAAATGCCAGGATATCAAGCCTGTATTTTATAGTTTTATTCTGAATTGTAAGCCGTCTTTTGCATACTATAGCTTATAATATTAGGGTGCACCAAAGCCTGGTGGGAAAAGTGCTGGATGGGGTATATATATCGCCCAGGCTAAGATTTTTAATGGGTTTTGTAGAAATCTTGTTTTTTAGGGTCCTGGAGCCTGACCAGGGAAAAGAGTGGGAGGGTTATTCTGGTCCACTGGAATCATGTGCAGGTTTTCACCTGTGGAGTGCTGTTTAATCAGGCAGCATTATGCTGTCAATAAGGTCAGTGTGATCCCAAAGCCAGAAGAGAACTCACCTCATACTCCCTCACATCTCCTGTGTTGCAGCTAGCACAATGTCTGTGCCTTGGGATCAGTAATATCATACTGTTTCGGGCTTTACAATTGGCTGCTAGAACCACAAACCCCCACCGGGGAAGAGGCAACATGCTCCTCCCTACTGAAATGTGCAAAAAATTCTTTCTGGCTGCAAAAAAGTAGCAGAGTAATGGTACGGCGAGCATAAGTCAGAAGTTTTTTTGTTTTGTTTTTTTAGGAACATTGGGGTTTAGGTAACTTTTATTTAGCTTAGAAAACTCACTGGCCCTGATTTATGAAAGCTCTCCAAGGCTGGGGAGAATACACTTTCATCAGTGAAGCTGGGTGATCTTGTCCAGGATTCAAAACATTTGCTAGCAAATAGCAAATGATTTTTAAAAATCCATTCCATGTTTTCCTGGATCACCCAGCTTCACTTCTGAAAGTGTATTCTCTCCAGCCTTGGAGAGCTTTCATAAATTAGGCCCACTGTGTAAAGAAAACGCAATCACGTGCAACGAAATGTCAAAGAACATGATTTCTGCTTACACATGTTTGGATGGCTGAAGTCACAGAACTTCACCTCATTCACTAAATTGAGAGATAATCCACTTTGATAAATCAACAGCCTAAACTTTTGTAGTAAAATATCCCCACTGTCACTTTGCCCTGCATTGTTGGCAGGCACTACCCTTCACATTAAAAACCACAGTTAGCTTTTTAGATAGATGTTTAGGGGTTTATCATTATTGGGTAGTTCTTTGTTCCTATTTCTTTATTTTATAAACTCATCATGATATACTGTTTCTGTCTTCACAGTATTTTTTTATTATTTATTAAAGTTTTAGTAAGTTCAGGAGATGGCACTAATTGCAGATAGTATAAAAAGAAATTACAAAATATACTTCTTATAGCTGACAAGTGATTCCTTTGTGTATTTTGTATTCATAAAATAATAGCTTTAACATTTATTCATTTATGAAATAATAGGATTTTTGTCTCTTGAATATGAAACTTTTACTTTATCTGTAGATAAGCAGCAAACTTCATTTTCTTGAAGCCTGTACTGACATTAGGAAAATGTATTGCAGCAAGTGACAGCAGAAAGTCTGGCAAAGGGTTATTGTTCTGCATCCATCCTAGTTTTGCTTTATAAAAGCATTGCATGACATCCTTTCATTGACTTGCTGGCTTTTAGGGATATTGTGGCAGGAGTAAGCAGATATGAGAATGTTTTTTCATTTAATTTTGTTAAATTTTTACATTTGTGGTTTTGCTTGTTTGGATGTGGTAACAAGTGAGTAATTTTATTACATATTGATGCATAACCATGTTTAATTTATATACATCTGGGCCTGCATGTTCTAAACTACACAGTTACCTTGGCAGCATAGTTACTGCATAAGCACACTTACAGTATATTAGAAGTTGGAAGTAAAAAGGAAAAAGTACTTGTGTTAATAAGCATTTATTTTTTGTTTGTTTTGTAATGTGATAGTTCCATCTCCTTTAGAATTCTTGGAGAGGTAAGTGATAAAGTTCATATTACCACCAAAAAGAAGTTTAAAAAAAGCACCAGAGGGAGCTTGTAATAATCCAATCTATATACTATTCAGTATTCGGTATATGTGATGTAGCCTCAGAACCAGGCAGTGCCTAAAGAGAACCAGTCTGAGCAGCTGTTATTTATTGCAGCTAGGCCTCCCAGTGTGTTTTGGGGAGACATTTCTTTCTGACTCGCAGAAGCAATGCTAATACCAAGGCAGGTATGTTATGTGTCATGACAGACTTGATTACCAAAAGGCTACCTACACACTGGACCTGATTTATTAAAGCTCTTCAAGGCTGGAGAGGATACACTTTCATCAGTGAAGCTGGGTGATCCAGCAAACCAGAAATGTATTTCTTCAAAGTCATTTGCTATTTGTTAGCAAATTTTTTGAATCCTGGACCAGATCTATTCCAGGTTTGCTGGATCACCCAGCTTCACTGATGAAAGTGTATCTTCTCCAGCCCTGAGTAGCTTTAATAAATCAGGGCCTGTGTAGAAAAGAGCTTTTGGAAGATGTTGTTCTGGGAGCCAGCATACATCAGTTCTCCTCCCATTAACTGCTGCTGCCGGAACTTTACAGTTGGGGTAGTAAGGTCACGGTAAAACTATGTCTCACTACAGAAACAAGGTAAAAGAAAAAAAAAGTGGCTTCAGAGGTGGGGAAGGAGGTTTTGAGGGTGAACTTGAGTCGTGCTTTAATGATTCATTTCATATTCACTCATCACTGAACCCTATATTGCCACAGCCAGTACATTTTCAAAGCTAATAGTTTTTTTTAATTTTTTTTATAAAGGATGTGCAAAAAAGCAGTAATAATGCGCAAAGCAAAAAGACCGATAACCCACACAAACCTATTAGGCTTCAGTTTACTTTTGTCCTGTTGTGGAAGAGTTAATTTGCAGAGTGTGCTTTATGTTTTTGCATATTGCTCTTTGCCTTATAAAATATATTTGAATGGGAAAAGTAAAAAGGTATCGACCTCTGTATGTAGTACTGGATTTAGATAGGTAAATAGTCACAATAAAGTTATGGCTACAGTAAACAATACTTTAAGTGGTGATAAACACTCTGATAAAAAATGCTTCATTAATATTGTAATTAATAAATATTGTAAGTAAAGCATGATCACATCATTTTTCTATTATTGAAAAAACTGGTGGTTTATAAGTGGTTTACTCTGTGTTTTCTTATCCTGCACTGTGCACAAATTGTTTTACTTACTGTGGATACAGTAGAATGTTACAGCACTTTGGCTTGGCATGACAGGATTTTGCCCAACTTGGGTGAGAGCAGAAAAAAGGGGTGTAATCGGCAAATCAGCACAGCTGCATGGAGCATTGCTGTACAGTTCTTCAATTCAATGTATACAATTTTCTGGTATGATCACCAGGTATGATTTAAAGTTAGTTAATAAAAATCACTTATGCAACCTCATCCTCCCATGATTTTCCACACTATAGGCCTTCCCCCTAGAGAGGGAGGATCAGGGCAGCGATCCAATAATGGTTTACTGCTGTGCACATACCGTAAAACTCCCTTCCTAAAAATGATTACAGGAAGAGAGAGCAGAGGAATAACCTCTTAAGTGTGCTGCTGCCCTTTGATTGTAGCGGAATGGTAACCTGCGTGCATCACTTAACTGCAAGGATGAAAAGTAAGCTTATATAGCAGGAGTGACTGAACAGGTAAAAACAGTTCACATGCTGCATATGTATTTTAGGCCAACCCATACTCAGTTTGGTGATATCTGCAATTGGACATAACATACAGTATAACAAATTATCATTATTTAAATAAACAATAATGCCTTTGTAATCAAATACATTTTTTATTTATACTATCTGCTTAGTAGTTACCAATGAGGACTATGGATGCTCTGTTTGCACTGGCTCCTGAGAAATCTCACACTTGGAGCAAGCTGATTGATTGCTATTTGTCTGTCCCTTCACACTGTCCATTAACCCCATGGGTGCCAGAACAATCATTTCAAACAACCAAAGACCACTTAAAAAGGTTTAAACAGTGGAGCCGCCAGGCACGACAGATGACCAAAGTGTCACCACATCTTTGCGTGTCTCTCTCATCACACTGGTGGACATGTCTACACTTTTGTTCGCCTTTCATAATAAGCCACACAGATGTTTGAGAACAAGCCTTGACTTCTGACCTTAGGGTTGCAGGGGTCATGCTGCTCAGGGCCTGTGAAATTATCACAAGCTGAGTTAAAGTTTTTCCCCAGCACAGGAAGTGCCCAGTAAGTAAGAAGTAAGAAAGGAGCTTTGTCAGTAAGACAAGATGGTCTCAGTGAGGGTTGGCTTTTGCATAGCGCATACACTGCAGGAGGTGCATGCTTGGGAGGAAGAAAATAATATAACCACAAGCACATCTCATATCTGTCATGCAAGATCTGAGCAGTATATTTGCTTAATTTGCCTTTTGTTAGAATGTAATAGGGGTAGAACACAAGTGTTTATATACACTATTAAATGAAGCTTCCAAGCTAAGAATCGCCTTGTAGAAAACTGCCCTTCGAGTTGCCCATGTGTGACTCCTCAATTATATTCTTGATTTTCTTGTTAACATCACTTTAGCCACTCTGCTGGGCCAGTGTGGGTTGGCAAGTCATAACTATGTTGTTTGACTCAATAGTGTCCGCTTTTGTAGAGCCACTATCTACTCTAAAGAGGCAGCCCACACAGAACTCTTTTTCCAGGGTGTACACCGAATTCAGTCATCAATGCACATGTAATTATTTCATTTATGTTTATTTTTGGTAGTTTCGGTAGTTAATAGATTACTAAGGACATTGTTTTGTGTGTGTACATATAGATGTATAAAATCAGTTTTCAAAAAGTGTAAAACAAGAAATGTTATTTGAGTTCTGTTGTGAACATAACAAATCACAGAATAATTTGCACAGTATTCACAGAAGTAGGTCAGACCGCAAAAAGGTTTTTTTTTTTTTTATATATATATACTTATGAAAAAATATTTTGCAAGATATTAACAAAGGGAAGGCTCAAAAGAAAAGTATGTTAAGTAATGTACTTTGCTATGATAGGTAATAATGCCAAATCTGTAGACCTTTAGATGAAACATGTACATTGTTTTGATCTATAAGATTTTTTTATTTGTAAAATCTAAAGAAGTTTATTTTACAACAGCTTGGCCTACAAAAAAAAGTGGAATAATATATAAAGGCTTTAAATATAAAATCTGTACCCTGAGTACTGTCATTAACAATATACAGTTATCTGAATATGTATATATTTTTTTTTGAGGAAATAGTCTTTTATTGAGACACTTGTAAAAGTATTGCCAGTTACTTTTGCCCATAATCTTTTAATTATTTTCTGAAGACATGGTATATAGTACGTCACTGGTTTTTCTGGTAACGCTCACTCCTGTAATCAAATCTAGTTTGTGTATATCCTGTTTTTAGTAAGTAGAATTACAGGACTGAAGTTCATATACAAAAAAGGCATAGACCATTGTTCAAGAAGCAGTTACACATAGCAACCAAAATGAAGGTTTCATGATTGTTTTCCTTGGGACATAAATGGTTGCTGATAGTTACTTCATTTCATTCATAGCTAGTGGTCTGTGCAATGCCTTTAAATTGGTTGTGGACTGTGGGAACGGAGCTACCCTGTTCAGTAATCAATATTCTCTCAGGGTTGTTTCTGAATAGTACAATGTTTATCTATCTAGACTGTAAGCAGATGGATCATGGTAGTGTTCAGCAAATCCCTGAAGAATTTTCCTAGTACAGGCAGGTGACGATAGTAGCAGTATTTGGCTGTTGGTGGCACATGTTTAGAGGATGATGATCCTGAACTGTAAAGATGGCTGAAAAAATGTCTACCATGTGATTGCTGCATGTGTACCACAGTTTAATAATATCGATTGCCACATGTTTATGTAATGGGGTCAGAGAGGGTTTCTAAAGCAACAGCTTGTGCAAGGTTGGTTCCACCAACGCACTACTGCATGTGTAATGGGAGTCTCTGTGCCATGTACAGAAAAGTCATGCAATGATAAGAGATAAATGTAAGCTGAAGTAAATGTTTGTTTATGATGTATTTGGCATCTTACAGATTGGATATAGGTTACTATGAGATAATAGGACCTGAGGAGCTTCTATGCATTCTTAACCAATAGTTAAACCTAACCCTTGGAATTCTCTGGTATTCAGACCTGCTTTTTTTTAGTTGAAAGCCTGGTCTCATTCAGTAGATTAATATTGGCAAGTGAGGCTTTTGATCCATTAATAAATTGATAAACCATTAATTTGATGGGGGGATAAACAGCTTTATTATGCTTTTGGTGGTGTGGTACTTTTCTGTTTCTGGGTGCATGGCATACAGGCAAAGGTTTATTTTTATGGCACTTTTTTCAAATTCCTAATCTTTACTTCTTCTGTGAAAAAACAGAGAACTGGTCGTAGTATTCCTTTAATTTATAGCATTCAGAAACACTGCTTTTGTGGATAAAGCCCCTTTCTAACCTCTGTATACGGATTATGTTTTGCACTTTAAGAACATGATGCGAAACACAGGAGGGAACATTTCTTAATGCAATTGCCTCTCAAATCAGTAGTTCTCATTTGTATTTTGTGTACAAATATGTTAGCAACATATCAACAACTGCATAACAGTCAAGTTAGGCCAGCCATGGTAAAAGTTTTCTTCAAGGTCTGTTACATATTGCTGAAATGTGTTATGCTCATAACAACTTTTTACAACAAGGATGCAGTTGTCCTGTAAAATCCACAACTATGCAATTGCTCGTCTTAGTTAGGTCTGTTGGCCAAAAAATAGTATAGAGTTTGATTCCTGCATACTTTCTTAATGCTAATTTAAAAGCTGTCCCTTCACCCCAGAACCTTAATGGTAAACCACTGATATGTCAGAAGAAGTTTCTTTATTTTGCAGGCTAAAGTAGTACCCAAGAAACACAATATGGGTTTACCAATGTACTCCTTTGAACTCTGATTTGACATTCTTATCTGCCAGACAAGTCAACAGCTTTTAGCGTACAAATGTGTACTGGCTTACTAAAAGTAAGATGTAATTATTCGGTAAATAGGTAAAAGTGGAAGGTATGTGTTTAACTGTAAAGGTTACAAATACCTAAGGTCAACTAAACTGTCATCTTCCTTACTTTTCTTTCTCTGTTCCACATCATGTTGCACAGGCTTTTAGATCTGTTATCTCTTGTTTTATTTTTGTGTATTTGTAACATGCAGGGTAATTATTTTTTATTGCATTTGAACGTGATATGCTGTAAAGTTACTACGGTTACTACAACTGAAATCATTAGAAAATATGTGAGAGAAATAAGCCCCCAGAGGGTGAATTAAAGATGGTTAAACACCTCATGTCTGTAATTCTAGAAGTAAGCTCGTAAAGTAATGAAAATCTATTTATATATGCTGCGTATTCTCAGCATCTTGGCTTTCCGATCAGGCTGTATAGGTGGGAAAATGTTGACCTTGATTGTAGCTCCCCTATATGTTTTTAATGGTAGCGTGACATCATTTTATTACATGATCATAAATGTCTGTAAAATGCTTCATTTTTATGTGCAAACAACTTAACAGGTAAATGTTAGGACAGAAATGTTTGCTTAAAAAAGGATATTAGCAAATTAATTGTTGTGGTGTTTTTAAAGTTCATAATCTTCAATTTTCTGTACTAAAATCAGTGCAAGGTGCATTTTTTAGCAAAATGGCAGAAGCTTTTTAGGTTGACACTAAATTGAGGTAAAGACTAACTTAAAAAGAACTGTGTCATCTCAAAATTGAGGAGGCCATATATAGTACCTGGACATGCCTTCACATTTTTTCTACACAATCAAGTTCACTGAAATCCAAGGCATGCTTCCAAAAATGGTTTATCATTTAAAAATCTTGTGTGTTATTGCCTTGGACATGGCTCATCTTGATTCATCTGCATTACTGCTGGCTATTCAAGCAACATTCGTGTTCCTTAAGTAATGTTGCATTCCAGTGTCCTCTATACTGTGTCACAACTTTCTGCACCCCCATCCATAATGTGCTCCCTATATGCAGTTGCATCTTTCAGCTCCCAGCTATATTGTGCCCTAGCGTTACAGTGAACCTAAACTGTTTCTTAACTTTCCAGTTCCCCAGTGATGTTTTCCACATTTTTTATCAACATATTATGAAAAAGCAAATATTACCTACTACAGGTGAGTGACAGGCAGAAATTCCCTTCTCCACCCTGGTGACTATTGATCTGTTGGCTGCTGCATTGTCTCTTGCCATGTCTTTTTCACCTACTCATGTGGTACTAAGCTATATGTCATATGGTAGGTCAGCCTCCACCCTTCTCAGTTACTGCTAATCAATAATCAGGTAATTAATAACATGGTCCTTTCTTGTCCATCAAAGGTAATGTTCAGATGGACAACACAGGACCATCAGCGCTCCCAATCACATCTTCTTTCCTTCTTTCCAAGTCCACTCATTTTCCACAGTTAATGCAAAAAAAATTTTTTTTTAAACTCGTTTTTTTTTTTTTTTTTATTAATGTTTTCAGTACAACGATTACAATACTGGGATGAGCAGTGAGTAGATCTTTTGCCTGGAATCCCCAACTTTTATAAGTAGCCAATTGGTAATTGAACACAGCAGCCTCTAGTTATCACTAAGTGATCTTTTTCGAGTTGACTGAACCTTTAATTTATAATTCTATTTTATGTGGTGACCATTTTGTGATACATTTTTTAACAGAAATAAAAAAGTGCCTTAATATTATCTAAAAAAAATAATTTTAGGTTTACTTAATAAACTATTAATTCCAGCCACACATTTTTTCTAATCTTTCCTCCTGCTGTATTCCGGCTGGTGAGCTTTCTTTACCCTCCTGCTGCTGAAAATAACCTAGTTTAAGAGTTCACTGAAAACATGTGGGATTCATCATTATATATTTACTGTCTGAGGCTGATATAGCTGTAAGGTTTTATCAGATCCCATTGATCTATTGCGCATGTTCCCTCCCTAGGTTACAGAACGTGCTTCTATTTGCATAAGGCCCTGGGCAAGGTTCTTTCTTGCATTGATTGGCCTGTCCAAGGGAGCCTGATGTGTTCTCGCATTGATCACTTTGTCTTTTCTTGGAAGACAGTGTTACATGGAGTTCATCTCAAACATTCTAGGGAGAAGGTAAAACTTTACTGCAGATGTCTTAATTTTGTCAGATGCTCCTTGGAGAATTAGCTGTCTCTCCCTAGAACGCTTAGCTTTGTTTATTTATGCAATTTGGATAGATTTGCTCCAAATCTTACCACCTCTCACTGGCATATCCATTAAAAATACAATAGACATTCTTTCCGAGTGTTGGCCAATTAGTCAACATATCAAAATCATTATTTTATTTTTTACAGCTGAGTGCAGCAAAGGTTTTTTTCTCATTATTACTCTGGGGAAATAAAATTTATTACCGCACATTTCTTTGTTTCAGTGTACAAGGAGACTGAAAGCAGTGCATCAGTGTGATTTTTTTTTGTGACATGTATCACCTAACAGCTATATATTAGCTCTCTGTATGCCACCCCTGGAATTTGGAATCTTAAGGGATCCTCACCCTCTACTTCTTATTCACAAACTTTTAGGATATATAGATGAGCGATCAGCACCTCTGAGTGTGCATGCAGAACAGACATGCACTTGAAAGGTATTAAACAGACAAGTGCTCTTCATTAATTGGTATTTCTGTGTAAATATTTATTTTCTGAAGGTAATACACAATTGTTTGTTATATAGGCCAGCGGGAGATTACTATGAATGGTAACTGGTGTAATTATCAACTTTCAGCTGATTACTAAAGTACATGGTAGCCATGTGTACTAGCCAGTGGGAACACATTGCTGCCCAGCTCCCAATCAGTCACAAAATACAGAACAGGCAGCATTCTCATTGGCTGATGGTTGATGGTACTTTCACTTCATCCAATCAAACACCTGGGGTCAAATTCTGGTCTCAACATTACTAAAAAAAAAAAAAAATGGCATGAGTTTTATTGATATTCTGTAGATGTTTTCTGAGCATAGCAGAAAAACACACAGTTGTGACAGTAATGTGATCCTAGCCTTACTCTTTATAAAGGTTATAAGCAAAACGATTACCCATAGCATCCTCCTTTTATTGTACATCTGACACTGGGAGAGTACAAGTGAGAACCTGTTGCCACTGTAGACAGGGTATTGTTCACATCATTTGTGAAGCTATCGGGATAATGTGCTGATGGTAGATTAAGTCAGGGAATAGTTTACAGGTAATGCCAGATTTTGAGACACCTCCATTAAATATCCATTTGGTCAGTGATCGTCAAAGTAAAAAAAGCATAAAAAGGTAGACTGCTGAAACACAATGTTTATAAAAAGAAAAACCAAGAGAAGCTTGCAGGGGGCTTAATTTTAATTGACTTAAGTGCTTTTTGAATAGACTGTACCTGCATACACATCCATGTGCTCCTGCTGTGCGCCATTGCTGAAGTTGTGATTAAAGAAGCAGTCATGTGAAGTGGAGGTGGCACGGAGAAGGTATACGTTACTTTCAGAATGCTGCTGTGAAGAGCCCCCGAGGGATCTTTACCCACAAATAAACATGAGTGGTCTCATTATGTTTACAATATGGAAATGAATTGAAGAAAACTTCTCAGCGGGACATTTTTAATACAGAGCGGCCTAGAATCACAAAGGGTGGACCTGTCATCTCTCAGTGATTTTCTGAGGCTTACAGATTTTGAGTTGGTCCCACTGATTTTTAGCATAAGCTGTAACTGAAGCTTCAGGAGAGTTGGCCCCAGTCCATTAAACCACATTTAGGAGTAAACATGTTCAAAATTTGATTATAGAGGTAAAGATAATGGTACTTATGGTTGTAATTGAATTTGATCATGTTATATGTTAACCATTTCACTGCAGTGGACCATAATTTTAGTCTATACTTGTAAAAAGATCAAATAAATAAAAACATATTTAGTTATGTCTGTACAATACATGGATATTTCCTGATGGTTTGTCTCTAAAGTACTACACATACAGAAAATACCCTTTTATCGTTTTCAGCTGTTTAAATTGTGCTACGTTTATTATTTAATAAAGACTTCACGCTTTATGCTGGTTGTGCCAACATCCACCTTTTCAGGTATTAATGGTGATTGGCAAAAGGCTGGATGTGCATCCAGTGTTTTATGTGAGCCATCATGGAGTGACCTAGAAAGTAAGAACTTTTTTTTTAACTATTGCCCTTTCAGTCTTTCATGCTTAATTACAGAACACTCCCTTCCCTTGTCTCTTTAGTGAAAGCCTCTGAGGCTTATTAGTACATTAGTATAGAGCTGACAAAATGTGTTTATTTATTTTATATCTGTCCAGCCCTGGGGCTATCACTCTGATCAGGCTTTTAAATTGAACAAATGAGTTCTGTACACACAACACCCATTTGTTCTTTGGAGAGGTAATGGGGAAGAACGAGCTGGATCCATCCAGATGCATTTGTGACTGACTTTAGGCCGCCGCTGTACACATGTCAGATTATCACCCAAGATGAGCATGACCATTTGTATTGGGCAAGAATCCTCTGACATGTGTACTTCAGACCAAAACAGACCAATGCTTTGTGATAACGTGTGGTAAAGCATGGCAGCATACAATGTCCAATGCACGCACTACTCACATGGCCAACACACCTCAAGAAACGTGTTGAAGTGCACCACTACACACAAATAGGATCCACACTTTTTTTTGTGGGGGTGAGGTTTGGGGAGAAAAGTTTTAGTATTTTGGGTGTTTCTGTTGTCAACCTATTTTTTATGGTGGTGGGTTGAAAAATTACTTCACAAATATGGTGAACATTTTTTGTCAGGTCAGTGTTCTTTTTCTGTGTTGAGAATTGGAATCGGTTGGATAGGATCAGGCCAGGACCAAGGGAATTTGTCATCCCTTTTCTTCACATTTGGAGCTTGATACCTGTTCATGGTGGTACATAAAATGGCATCAATAAGATCAGCTTGACTTTTTTTCTTTTTTCTTTTTTGTGGTTTTAAAAATACATTACTTGGAATTGTGTTTGCACAAAGTAATTAATGCTTACCTTTTAACTGGTTTCTACGTTGTTCATTTAGCTAGAAGCAGTTGGTACCCAGGATAACAGAAAATAGTGTAACATTTTACTGTGTACATTTTAAAAAACAAGTTACAAGAAAGCATGACAAATAATAAATAGATTATATAAAGATATATGTGTGCTATCTGTTGTGATGTATTTTGGACAGAAGCAGGTTTTTTCCCTTTGACAATAGTTGATATGCCTGAGAGCAGTTTATAATCATCTAGACTACAGTGTACAAGTCAGGTTTTCTGTCATAATGCTTTGCCTGTGTAGGTGTAAAATGTGTATCGAATGTTAAAGGTATACATCTGTGGACCCATGGTTGCATGATTTGAAGGTCTATTCACATTGCATACTTGTAGATCCCATAGGATCCAGTGGACCAGAATCCTATCTGGTAATTCTTACCAGTAGCTTAGCTTACCAGTAAAATCATTCAGAGTGGGATATTGTTTAAACTTTACTGTAAAGTAATTCAAAGTTTTTTTGTTTCACCATAGCTATTTTATCTGAAACAAACATACTGAAAACTACATAATGTCCATTGACATGTAAAATGCAAAACTGTGTAGGTCATACTCATATTTTCCTTTCTATCCCTACAGTTGTGGGTAAAAAGCCAGAACTGAAACTTGCAGTGTTATACATGTGAAAATGACCAGACTTACCTAGTTTCATTTGGTTTAAATGCAGCTGATTATTATTTATTTATTTTTTTCTAATATGTAGGGTCACAGGTTCAAATGTATGTAAGCTAGGACACTACACTTAATATTATAATAATTATTATTATTATTATTATTATTAATAAACAGAATTTATATAGCACCAACATATTATGCAGTGCTGAACTTGAAATAAGGGTTGCAAATGACAGACAGTGACACAGGAGGAGGAGAGGACCCAGCACAGAACAGCTTACAATCTAAGAGGTTTGGGGAAGGAACACACAATAGAAAGACAAAGTTTGCATGGGTTTCTTCCTGCCAATCTGGCATCCCCAATGCCTCCTTTAGAAGATGTGGTTTGTATTGCTGCATCCTTACTGACACCTATAACAGTAAGTGTAATGTACTGTGAAGGGTTTACACCGTGTAAACTTCAAAGAAAAAAATGTCAAGTGAAGTTTTCTAACTATGGTCCATGCAGACTAGACAGGAACCCAATAGTCTTCCTTATCATGACTGCAGAACAGTGCATATAACCACCAAACCTATACACTTACCAATGACCAATAGAAACCTGACAGGTGTAGACCCTTCCATTCTGTGTCTTAAACCAAAAAATTCTGGATTTCTTGGTTCTTCGCCCTTTACCTTAACAACAGGCTTACAGACACTGTTTAGATATGCCACCCATTGCAATGTAAATTGCCATCTCACAGTTGTTGAACTTTAATAGCTGTTTTGTTAATTACATGTTTCTGTTATGGATCAGGATAGATAAATAATGTGATTACAAGTAGAAAACTTCAGATGAAAGTAAAAAGAAGCAACTTGATCCCCACCTATAAACATTCCCTATCTTTTCAGATGCCTTGTAAACATGTAACACTGATTGAATGTCATTATGAACAGTATTTAGTGGAAATGGTCCCTTGGAGAATTCTGAACTGACACCTGACGACTTGTGGAAAACAACCTGCTGCTGTTTGTGCCCATAAGGCTAAAATGTTTGTCATGCATGCAATGCATATTATGGCTGCTTTGCACCTTTTATTCTTTATATCGTAATCTGATATATAATAATTTTAATATATTTTATATGTGTATTAAGCTTGAATTCAGATTAATTAAAAAAAGGTAATTGTTCAATAACCTTGAATACTAACACAACCTTATAACTTAAATTCAAAATAAAAATACAAAAGTTTTTGTTGCTTCAGACATCTAGCATTACCAACCAGCACTTATTTTGCATTTACATACTCAGATAAATTAGGAGTTACATTATAGGACAGTCCCCATAGGACCTTGCACCATGGCAGCACAGAAAAGTGTTAATTGTCTGTATCATTGCATTATCTTAACCATAACACACATAAGAAAAGTCTTGAAAGTCCTGATCATTGAAATTCCATTGCTGACCAGTCATTTATAGTATAGAGAAACCAACACTTTGTGGAGACCCTCACTGATCACTGATATCCATCCCTGTAACGACTAGTCATTTGTACATGATGCTACCTACAGAACTTGTACTGCTGGTGGGCTAAGAAGATGGGTTGGAAATAATGGGGTAGCATATTCCAGGCCAGTTTAACATCTACTTTAGGTTCCAGGTGGGTTGCTGTTCAATATTATGACTATTAAAAAAAACAGTATTTACGGTATATAGCACCAACATATAACGCAGCGCTGTACATTAAATAGAGGTTGCAAATGACAGACAGATTCCGACAGTGACACAGGAGGAGGGGATGAATCCTATACTACACTATATGCCCAAAAGTTTATAGACATCTGATCATCACACTTGTATAACTGGGATATCCAATTCTAAAACCATAAGCATTTAGTGAGTTGCCCCCCTAATTGAAAGGGCACATTAAAACTTTAACAGCCTCCCTTCTCTTTTAGAGTACAAGTACTGATGTTGGATCACAAGAGCTGGCTTTTGCCATCTGCATTCTAGTTAATCCTGTGGATGACTAGTAGTGTGCAGGTCAGGACTCTGCTGGTCAGCTCTTCCATACAAACTTTTTAAACTGTGTCCAATTGGACCTTGCTTTGGTCATAGAAGCGCTGTCATGCTGGCACTGAAAAGGACCTTACCTAAAATGTTACCAGGAGGTCTGACATTCACAATTGTCTTACAATGGAACTAAACCCACTATACTCACCTGCCCCTGCTCTGTTGCAAGGTGCTGCCATGTTCTTTATTTTATATCTTGATTGGCTAGGCTTTAGTATAGGAGTTTAATAATTCCCGGTACATGCAGAGAAAGTCAGTATTGCATTTACTTTAGTTACCTTTATTGTATTTGTATTCTATAGCATTAACAATACCCTTTACTAAAAAACATCTATACTCAATATTTTGGAAGGGTGCCCGAATACCTTTGGTCATATAGTATGGGAAATGATCAGGTGTTAACAAAATGTTTGACCATAGTGTAAATATTATGTCCCCTCCATAGGAACATGATACATGATAATCGTCCTGACTTTATGAAATAAACAGAGACAAGAAATCTGAATAGTTCAGATGTATTTTCTGTTTCATTACTGCACACACAGAATTTTGATAGCTGTCCAAATATTTGTTCCCAGGCTTTGGCAACACTTGTGTTGTCTTTAAACAATTTATAATATTTAACCGTGCTCAGTACCTAACCACTGTGCAGCGTAGATGGAGATATGCTGTATTTGTTAGTGGGGGTGGTATTTATTTTTAAATCTGTTTATTACACTGCAAAAGAACAGTGACTTAGCTGTGATATATTACAGATCAACTGTAGGCAATAAGTCAATGAGTAAACTCCTAAATCTGTCAGGACGCGTAATCTCTCTGCTAAAATCAGAAATCAATTTAGTTTACCTTTGATAAGGTATTTCTTGCATTGTCTGGCAGCCATATTTAGCAAGCTGCTCATGGATCCTATGGGCATTACAGCAGCCAATATTCATATTCAGTGCTCTACCCTTTCATGCTCCATCATGTAAAAATGGGGTTTCAGTGGGCTCAGAGATGAGGGCTGTATTTAAAGCAATGAACACAGTAACCTACATTTTTTCTGGGCTTAGGGTCATTCAGAAAATCATAGGTTAATACCAGCATACAAACTTTTAGGAATTAATGTGGTGTGTTCCTTTCCATAATGTTCAATTTTAATACTTCATTATTTCTATAAGTGTCATATATAAGGTTGCTAAAATCTACAATCATTACTTGTGTAAAGGTAGTTTGTGTTTAGGAATTTGCAGTCTCCTTTACGCCTTAAGTAGCATCATTTAAAATGTTCCCTTCAATATACAACTTTTCACATTTTTTGTTTTTAAAAAGAATATACAGTATATAGTTAAAAACACCCAACAATAAAATGGCGAGACATTGGGCCTGAAGTTCTCCAAGGCTGGAGAGGATACACTTTCATCAGTGAAGCTGGGTGACAGCACTATGTGTTCTGCACACTATATGTATTCTATGAAAGCACGGGTACAGTTAGGTCCATAAATATTTGGACAAAAAAACTTTTTTTCTAATTTTGGTTCTGTACATTACCACAATTAATTTTAAATGAAACAACTCAGATGCAGTTGAACTGCTGACTTTCAGCTTTATTTCAGTGGGTTGAACAAAAAGATTGCATAAAAATGTGGGGAACTAAAACCTTTTTTTTTACACAATCACTTCATTTCAGGGGCTCAAAAGTAATTGGACAATTGACTCAAAGGCTAATTCATGGGCTGGTGTGGGCAATTCTTTTGTTATGTCATTATCAATTAGGTAGATAAAAGGCTTGGAGTTGATTTGGGGGGGGCTTGTATGTGGAAGATTTTGCTGTAAACAGACAACATGGGGTCAAAGGAGCCCACCATGCAGGTGAAACAAGCCATCCTTAAGCTGCAAAAACCCAAAAAAAAAACCCATCTGAGAAATTGCTACAATATTAGGAGTGGCAAAATCTACAGTTTGATACATCATGGGAAAGAAACAAAGCACTGGTGAACTCGGCAACGCCAAAAGAACTGGACATCCACGGAAGACAATAGTGGTGGATGATCGCAGAATCATTTCCATGGTGAAGAGAAACCCCTCCACAACAGCCAACCAAGTGAACAACACTCCCCAGGAAGTAGGCGATAGGTATCGATATCCAAGTCTACCCTAAAGAGAAGACTGCATTAAAGTAAATACAGAGGGTGCACTGTAAGGTGCAAGCCACTCATAAGCCTTGAGAATAGAAAGGCTAGATTGAACTTTGCTAAAAAAGCCAACACAGTTCTGGAAAAACATTCTTTGGACAAATTAAACCAAGATCAACCTTTACCTGATCTGAACCCAATTGAGCATGCATTTCACTTGTTGAAGAATAAACTTTGGACAGTAAAGGCCTGGCAGAGCATTAAAAAGGTGGAAACCCAGCATATAGTGATGTCCATGAGTTTAACCCCCCTAGCGTTCTAATTCTGTCATTTTTTGATGCAAAAAGTGATCCTATTTTTTTTGCGTAGAAATTTTTGTTTATATTGTGGGCCTGTAATTCTTAGGATTAACTCCCGGGTATAATTATTATATTTATTTATTATATATTTTTTCCACCCCGAGTCACACTCGGGAATACCGCTAGGGAGGTTAAGGCTACAGGCTCATTGCCAGCAAAGAGTTTTCAACCAACTATTAGAAATGAACATTTTATTTTCAGCTTTTTAATTTGTCCAATTACTTTTGAACCCCTGATATGAAGTGATTGTGTTAAAAAAAGGGTTTAGATCCTCACATTTTCATGCACTCTTTTTGTTCAACCCACTGAATTAAAGCTGAAGGTCTGCAGTTCAACTACATATGAGTTGTTTCGTTTAAAATTAATTGTGGTAATGTACAGAACCAAAATTAGAAAAAAGTTGTCTCTGTCCAAATATTTATGAACCTAACTGTATGTGTTCTTTTTCTGTATGTGTTCTGATTGATATATTGTTGTCTTGAAAGAACATTAGACTACTGACTTTAAATTTCATGCATAGACATATCTTTTTCTCCTAAATATCTCATTCTCCAAATTTGTATCTACTTCAAATGCTAAAATCTTTCTGGCATTTTGCTGGTGATTCTAGATCAGGCATAGGCAAACTATGGCCCAATACGGAGGTTTCTCTGGCACTTTGGGTGTTCCGCGGCTCTGGCTGGTGACGCCCTGAGCAGGGTCAGGAGAAGGACTCAGCTGGGGAGCGCATCGGCCAGAGCTGCAGAACATGTCCTGGCTCGTGGAGGTGTGCGGGCTGTGTCCCTGCACACGGTCCGCCCACTCTCCCATCACAGGCTCTGAGATTGCGATGGGAGAGTGGGCCGGGTTATGCCATCATGACCTCACGTTCGGTGGCATCATGATGGCATAACCTCGCCCACTCCCCCATCGGCCCGGCCCCTCTTTCAAATTTTGATATGTGGTCCCTGACTGAAAAAGTTTGCCCACCCCTGTTCTAGATAGTCAACATGACTTCCAGATCCCGAACTTTTATTGACATCTCACATTCAGCAAGGCAAGTTCATTTATTTCTTTCCCCAACAATTTATGCAGCGCTAATGACCCAGGTGAGAGTTAAGGCCTGTGTCATCGCACTGTTCTCTTCATATGGGTTTTGCATTCACTGGTCAGTTTTAGTTGTCGGGGTACCCCGCAGTCCCAGCTTCCTCTGCATATTCTAGGACTTAAACTCCTGCACAGGCATTATCCTGACTTGGCCAATCAAGATGGCTGAAGGTTGGGATGCGGAAAAAAGGAAGAGAAGATAGTGGTGTCCTGTCATTGAATGAAGACAGGTGAGTATAGTGGGATTAGTTCCTCTTCAAAGAGGAACTAAACCCAAAAGTGCCTAAAACAAAAAAAATCCACTTGCCTTCAATCCCGCAGTGCATTCCGATCCATCCGGAGGTCCCTTCAGGTCCCATCATGTCCCGCATTTTTCCGACATCCGGCTGCGGGTTCTTCTTCCTTCATCACCCGACCCAGGCGGGAGATTGGGTGACGTAGTTTGAAAAAAAAAAAACTTGCCTATCTCACTGTGCATGCGTGCATTGGCAAACTTTTGCATGCGTGCATGGGCAAAGTCTCGGACATGCTCCAAAAGGAGCACCCAAGAGCTTCCCGGGATCCCTGACATAGGTATCCCAGGAGGCTTTGCGCTTCCATCGCCTAGGCGATCGAGAATTAGGTGGCAGTGGTGCACTCTAATTGTCTAACCTTTTATGTAAAGTGAAATTTCTGAGTTTAGGCACGCTTTAAGTCTTATCTTGTCTGAAAGTGAAAGAATGAAATGAAGAGCTTAAAATAAATAACCCTGTTTCTTTATGCTAATGGGCTATTGATTGATGACACAGGTTGCTTTTATATGATACTGATCTGTTATACATGCAACTGATCCTATTGAACAGAAAACTTTATATGCCGATGTTGCTTGTTTACTGCCATAACATTGTCAAAATTAAACTAGACTGCATAAACATCACTTAAATAATTATTGTGTAACACAGTCATTGTAAAACTTATGATGTGTTTTCCAAATTTACCACTTTTTCAGACCCAGGTTCAAATATCCATTTCAACTTCCATATATAGATGGAAAAGTAACAGTATGCATCCCATGCTACCACTGCATGTGAAGCCCAAAATGATTTAAAAAAAATATATTAGTTCTCCTCAGCAAAACTGTGTCTTAAAAACCTTGAAAGGATCAATGGTGGATCAGGGTAGATACTTTAAATAGGTTTCTGTGGATATACACACCCCAGCATAAAAAGTGCTGATCCATCCACTGAGAAAGTTGGTGTTGGTGTAATCAAAACACTCTGCAACACAATATTATTTTTTAAAATTCCTTTTAGGCTTTACATGGAGATGTATCATTGGATGCATGCTGTTATATTCCATCTAAATTTTAAATTGAAACAGATTTTTGAATTTAGGACTGAAAAAGCAGTAAATTTGAGAAACATGTCATCATAAGGTTCACAATGCCTGCGTGACACAATAATTTTTTAGGTATCGTGTCAAAACTAAAACTGTACAAGAGATGTTGGTCACTCTCCATCCTTCAATGCAATAGTAAAAAAAAAATAAAAATGTAAATGGCTTTTTCTGATATTTTGAAAAAAAAACACTTATGTTTTTTCCTAAACTACTCCGTATGGGGGGACATAGTAGAATGTAAAAATTTAGAAGTAGTGGGAATATAATGTTAATTATGATTTCATTTCTAATATGGGTCCCCTGAACAGTTATAAATCCCCTAATAACCCTCTAATATTGTGTGTGTGTGTGTGTGTGT
>NC_092863.1:71464551-71539912 GCF_032062135.1 Pyxicephalus adspersus
CAAGCTGAAAAAAAAATAAAATAAATTTATTCTCAAATTTACCAGGTTTATTCAATTTTACTAAAAAGAATACCAATAATGTATGTTTTGGAATGACTGAAATACCAGTCCGTAAATTGTGTCTATTGCTTTAGATTGTAATCTTTTTTTTTTTTTTTCATAGGGGGAAGTAAAATAACCTAATAAAACAGCCCTACACAAAGTGTAGGGCCCTGCTCAGGCGGTACCTACGATTGGCCAACTTTAAGAGGCCACAATTACAGTTTCTGGGCATAGAAAATATTTGATAAACTAGTTTTAACTTTTTTTTTATACAAAGGAGCATTGTCTCCGACCCTACAGCTTTTGGTGCTTGAGTGGCCAATCTCCAGGCTTGAGCCCTGTCACAACAATGGAGGTAGTGGAGTAAGCAAAACTTACCCTCAAATTATTTTTTGGTTGGTGTAGCAGCATGTAAATCCAGTCTGGAGCAACCAAGTAACAGGCTAGAATGGTAAAAAAAAAAAAAAAACCTACAGTAACCTGTGCTAATAAAGCATAAGGTAACAGCACTAGGAACCATTGTGCTTGTTATGCAGGGTGGGTATGGATAGGTGAGTAGGTCACCAGCCCATATTGGAGGATCAGGGGGTAGTACACATCTCTTATATCCGTAGTCTTCTTTTACTGCTTTCTGCTCCCCACAAATGATAAAAAAAAATAAAATAAAACTGAAAGCATATAGCCTAGTAGTAGTACACTTATAGGACTAACAGGCATATTTAGCTTTCTTCTTTTATATCCTCTTTCTTTAAATAACCTCTTTAGCTTGCACTACAGTTCATGATGCTCGAACAGGAAAATCATTTCCTGAGACCAGCTGCACAAAACAATTGTTTTTCACTTACAAGACTGCTATCAAACAGTCTCCTTCTCTCTGAAGCCTTCTGCTTCCCCAAAGATCAAGAGACAGTCATGGGGAGGTTACTTAAGATAACACCCCCCCTCCCCCACTAATGGCAAAATTGGGGCAAATTGGGCTGACTTTTCAGGAAACCCCTTCCACTGCCTAATCTGTAAAGGTGCCCAAATTATGAGTTTTATAGATATGGAGGTGCGCTGCTTTATTTCAATTCCACAGTGCAGGTTGGGAGCTGACAGGTAAATTAGAGTCACAACAGTACTTGTGTCTAAAAGCTATATATAATAGGCTTGTGAGGTATGAGAGAATCTCTGCACTGGGGCAGACTGACAAGGGCAATTCCTTTTGTGGGTTGTTTTTTCAGCACTGCAGTTGTAAAAGATTACAGAATGCTATAACAGGGGGCAGAAGGTTTTTCACCCCCTTTAAAACCAAACACAGAATTTAAATTCCAGTTTAAGTTCAGACACTCCATCCCTCCAAATTCTTCTGTGCATTGCCAAGATGTCATTCTATATGTTATGTGGAAATTGTGCATATCTTGGGTCAAGAAACTACCAAGGACTGGTATCTTGTGGTCATTCCTATTGCCTTTACACTTCAAGATCTTGTCACACTTTCCAAATGATGTCTGGTGAAAACAAAAGAGATAGCACAATAAAACAATGTTCAAATAGTCTGTATAACAGTTTGATGTATAAATAACTTTGGAGCAGTTCTGCTCTAGATGTAGAGAAATGCAAATGGCAGACATTCTTTAATTAGGAGTTCCATATTATAACACATTTGACCTCAAATGATGTCGTGTTTTCACTGATATTTAAAAAAGAATTTCATGAAGATCACGGTCACATAGAGCATCCATCTTTTCTATGTGACACTAGAGGGCACTGCTTATCCTCTGTTCCAGCTCCCTTGCACGAGTGTTTAGTAGATCTCTAGGTTTTTTGTTATCATTGTTTTATTAAAATATAACCACACTTATAATTTATAGGAAGGAGAGAACATTGTTCACTAATCAGCCTGCAGCATTAATTTCATAGTAATCTGCCAGTAGCACCTCTAAAGCAGCAAATGTAACTAGAGCAGAGAGGAAGAGTCATTTTTCATGCTCTGGAAATGTCATTTTTGTCAAAGCCAGGAGGCTCAGTTTGTCCTGTGATGAGGCTTATATACCATGCCAGCAGTCCTAACAGACAGCATGTGGGCTGAACATCTTTAGATAGGAAGAAAGAATAGGAGTTTAGGAGTTAGAGAAATTTTCCAACAATGGGTCAAATGAAAATCAGCCATGAATTAAGAAGTTTATCTATCTTATCTATAAATCTATCAATCTTCAGTTTTTACTGTGTAGATTGTACATTTGCATCTTTGCTGCCATCTGACCAAAAACTTTTGACTTCTTTGAAATAAACAGATGACTACAAACAGAATAGGCATAACAGTATGATACATTTTTTTCTATCTATAGTTATTATATTCAGATTCTCTTGGGAACAAGGATGATCATTTATTTCCAGGGTTATAGGGCCAGAATTGTATTTGCAAAACAAATGTTTTTAGTATTTACTAACACAAAAGCGGTCAACAGAAGCTAAAACAGTCAAATAACTCATAAGTACACATGTGACTATTAAGAAACCAAAGTGTTTTTTGCAAGCAAATTCTAACTTCATGTCAATGTAATAAGTTTGAAAACCATCTTTTACCTTTAAGAACAAAAAAAAAAAAAAAAGTTTGCAGTACTTGTATTTAACTGATACAAATATATACAACTGACATTAGAGGTATGGCTCAGATGAGGGACTGGCCTTCTGAAAAATGAAACAATTGGAAGCTATGTGACATTTTGACCTGTGTTTCCAAATGTGTACAATTAGGACAGTAACATGTTTATTTAATAAGAAAAAGGCAAGGCAGAGTAATCTATAGTAACTGATCCTAAGTTACCATTCATTGTTTACCCTGCTGTAAAGTAAGGGAAAGGAAACCTGCTACGGTTTACCGCACTATGCACATCATTATTTTTCTTTATGTTGCAAAGCTTCCTAACCCTTTTTATCTTCTCAAATATAGTATGAACACTTGTCTGGGGTTCCATTTAGAATTTTGTATTTCCTTAAAAGTGTTTAGTAACTACTACAAAGTTTTTAGTCCATTTATGCAAAATGATTAGAATTTTCACGAGCTTATCCAAGTAAAAAGTCATTTAGCATAACAATTGCCATGACCTAGAGCCAGGCCCACAGGTTTGGTCTTTTTGGATAATGGGCCAAGTGCTCTTTAAATTAATTTAAATGATACAACCCTTAAAATATTTGTATGTCTTTAACTATACCAACTGATCAGCACACATGTATATTCGCTAAAATACCCTAATACTGTTTGCAAGACAGAGGTTTGGGTTCAGAACAGATACTAAACATGGATACAAAAATAGACTAGAATATGTCCAAGTATGGAAGCTAAATACCACACTTTTAACACAAATGTCCTGTTAACATTTCTTTTTTGTATATGATGAGCTGTCTAAATAGTAGTGATTATATATCTGAACAGCAATTTAGATCCTTGTGTGTATGCAGGGGTCTGCATGTTCAAAATTTTGGTAATATGAAAGTTTTTTTTTTCTCTTTGCACTTCTAGCAAATACAGCAGATGTGACTGATATTGAATAATGGTAATGCACAACAGTGTATATAATAAAATTTGTATCACTTCATATATTTATGAATGTATATTCCAATAAAATTATAAAAAAGACAGATTTTAGTACAATTAGTTTGTTTTTTAAGTATACATAATGCAAGAAAAACACAGAGGTGTAGTATTATTAACCGCTTGTTGGCAGTTACAGAATAAAGGACTAATCTCATTCTATTAGGAGATTACAAATTTCCCTTACACACCTATGTAAATTGACATAAAAGTCTTCTTAGCTTGCCATGCTTAGTATACATTATTTTGCTTAAAAGCTACCTTATTCTACTGCAAAGCTGACTGAGACAATAGTGTTGATTTTCCTGTAGATACTGACATTTACCTAGTGCCTTATGGGAGCAACATATGCATAACAAGAAAAAGAAAGATTTCCTTTCAACATTTTCACATGCTTAAAAAGAGATCCATAGGCTAGTACAGATAAAAATAAAAAGGAAGCTAGTCTGATATGAACAAGCCGAGCTTTGAAATGTGTAATTGGGACTTTTTTCTCCTGAATCGTGATTAAGACATTTATGCAAAACGTTAGATTGAAAGAGACAGGCTTTCAGCATAAACTACAGTAATCTGTCAGGCCTGTACTTGATGCCCAGTGCAGTTGTATCATGCTCAGCCTGGAGGATTTCATGGACCTTTTCATTGCTGGAGAATCTGGAAGTGTATTCTTTATGAGCACGCTCATAGTTCCACCAGCAAGGAAGTGGTCAAGCAGGAATTCTTAATTGTTTCAATGTGAAATACCTCTTTGTTGTGCTGAGTCCTTGGCAGTGGACAAATTACACAGCTAATGCTACAATATGGAAAGCATTCAGTTTGATCCAAGACTAAAAGTATACTACTTTTGAGAGGGAAAGCTGTTATGGTAAGCCTCTATATTCCTGCCATCCTTTTGTACTTCGAGTTTTCTTTCTGGTAAATTTAAATCAACTTTTAAAAGTCTGAATGAAGAATGTAGTTATTATATTTAAATTCAAACTTCAGGTATATTGTTGTAGTTTCTAATTACCTCCTGTGCCACTATTTCATTTGAATTGAGGGAGCCAAATGCATCCTTAATGGTAGTTTATTCCTCTTTTTTTTTCTTTACACACAGCATATTTAAAAGTATTTCTGCATTTCAGCTGGGACAGTCTGAGCTTCAGCCTGACCTTTTAGTAATAGATCTGTCATTTAAGTGGGACTGGCATCTCCTGTTATGCCTTATCAGTCCATAAGTAAATTACTGATTAATCAATAAGGGGGCAGATTATGTTCTATCCAACATTTCATCATATGAAATGTTATGTGCAGGCGCTAACTGTCTACTTGCAATCAGATGCCAGCACTGTTATAATAGGTTTTCCACCCCCTAGCAGTTTATTGCTCTTAGCTATCAAAAGTTAATTTCAAATCCCGATATAGTTGCATTAATTTCCTAGACATTTTCTGGGTTTATAACAGAAAAGAAAAACATGAAGTTTACACCATGGTTCTGTAGCTAATCGTTTATTACCTCCAGCAAAAGGCATTGGTAGTAATGTCAGTGGCCATAACATCTGTTTGCAAGGATGACGAGTGGCAGAATAGGGGGGACTATGGGATAAAATAAAAAATTTGCTCCAAATGCATGTCTGTTTAATACACATTCAAGCCATATGACTGACCATACTGCACGGTTACCAAAAGCTAATCTGCACTACCCATTTTGCCCTTAGTAAGTCTATATTACACAAAATACTTCTCTAAACAAAATAGCCACATTAAACAAGCATTTGTGAAGGTAATAGAGAAATACAAATAACTTTTAATCTGGGTCAATAAAATGTTAGTGCATTGGAAGCAAAATGTTTTTGCCAATTGTAATTATTTCATTGTAATTATAAGACTTTGTAATGTTGTGAGGGAAAGTACAGATTTACTGATGTTTTGGGTTTTTGTTGTTTTTTTTATACCACAAAGAGGGTATACCAGAGGACTTTACAGGGAGGCGTTTTGTTTTAGCAAAACAATGTTTGTTTTGTTTTTTTCAAAATATAGCAATCTAAATAAAAAAATATTTTAACAGGCTTAAATGCAACAAAAAGTTAGCAGGCATTTAAATCATAAATTCTTTGTCTTTTTTTATAAATATATTGCAAAGATTTTTCGTAAAAGAACAAATAGGAATACGTTGCACACTTTTCCTAGATGAATTAAAGTTGAGGAATCTCCTACAGCTGGACTGCATCAAACCTGCCTACAATTAACCCTCCATTCCACCCTGCCTACACTGATTATCATGGAGTTCTGGATTCACAAGCGTTTACCTCTTTTCCAGTAATAATGGGGAGAACATTTTTCAGACATATTTTTTTCTAATTTTACTGGAATTCCACCATTGTATTAGTTACATTAAATAAAAATCTAAATGATTAAAAAAGCAATCATATGTATCAAAAAAACTAATAAAATTATGTAAAATCAAATAATTGTTACATTTATATTCTGCAGATATTTTTTTTTGTATGTTTGCTTTTTATGCCTCTATCATGACATTCAGTGTTTAGCATAATATATTTGTAACATCTCATTCTGTAATTTATTTGCGTTGTAATAGGGTCACAGGTATTGCTGAGAAAATAAATCTCCTTTTGATAATAAACTAACAATATGATAATATACAGTTTAACATTCTAATGCTAATGTTTTACTAATAGGTTTAGCTATCAAACAAAGTTACCAAGGATTGTCTGTGTAAAGTGTGTACATTTTATGGACCTGCTGCAGATGCAATGTTATTTTTTTTATAATAAGAAGAAATACATTATGTGTGCCAAATGGTTACACGCAGACTCATTTTAGGTTTTAGAAAAATGTTTCTATTTAACCCCTACAGGATTCTTTTGAGACTTAAGTTTCCACAAAATGCAGTATAGTGTGACCCAAAGAACCATATTGTTTTCATCAGACATCTTAATGTACCTTTAGCACAAGGCATGCCATGCAAGCTGAATGAAGTTTGAGGTATTCATACTGACCACATGATTTAAATTAATTAGACAAATGAAGATATCCTAAGATAACAGATTTATTGGAGTTAGTTTCTTCCTGGGGTCATTTTTCCCACTGTAAAACTCATTAACCATATTCAACTAGCTACAGAGATAAGTCAGCCGCAAAGTAATTTCCTGTAGCACTGAAGTGGGTTTGGTATCTTGGTGTCAATATTTTCTTTTTTATCACAGAACAAGAGGGGAAAAAATATTAAATGTTGTGTCATCCTACTTCCTGTGTTTAAGCATCAGACACAATGCCTAAAACAAGTGATTTATCAGCTTTATATTTACTGTATGTGTGTGGTAAACTTGGTATCTGCATGCCATGTACTGTAATAGTTCAACTGTTTATTATATTTCTGCGTTTTGCATTTTTTTCTAAGAAAAATGCAGACTGTGTGGAATGTATGCAACTAATGTTTGGAAAGTTGTCATTAACCTGGATAGTATTGGTCATGTATATCTTGTTAATATAAGTTTATTGTCCAGCCCTAAGGATTTTAATCTCTTGGTAACCTTTACATGTATGAATTTATCATTTACCTTGTCTCAGCAGGGATAAAACACAAAGTACTGGTGAGTTCACTAGGTTGTGATGCCATAAATCCAGTTTTGTGATTTTTAAGGCTATAAACAATAGTTGTAAAATAACTTTGATCTTAACCATCGTCTTAGAATATTCATGTAATCCTAATTAAGTTATAAAACACTGTTTTGATGATGTTGCTATATAATATTTCTTGATACTTAAAATATAGAAAGAATGTTAGTTGTGTGATTTATTTTCAATGCACTTATTGCATATATTTATTTTTCTTGGTCAAAAATATATGAATTTTTACTTTTGTATGCAAACATGCTTTGTGCATATAGAATTTTTTTTTTAAAATGAAACAAGTTCGAAATATGTTCATAGGGTTAGTACAATGCAAACCCATTATCTACCTGCAGTTTACAGAAACTGTACTTTATGCATGTTATTAATCATCCTCAGGGATACTTATCAATGAACAAAATGAAGGCACTCAAGGACAGGCATTATTTTTTTTAGAGAAAATATATTTATGCTAGAATTTTTAGCATTGAAATATATAAAACTGTGAGCATGCTTTGCACTTAAGCAGGTGATTCATAGTGATGTGAACTTGCATTCTCTGTAGTAAGCAGAATGAAAAAATGCTATTTTTGCACACAGAATGCAGCCATTGCCCTCCGCCTAAAAAAATATTAAAAATTAAATGCAGTTCTAGGGCCAAGCCCAATTTATGCCCTCCCCCATTCCCTTGCACTAACACTAAATGTTATACTTGGTGACAACCTCTATGCTTTGAGATTGGCCTGCCTGACACCACAATTTATGAATCTTCAAAGCTGTACCTGGGTATTCACATCATGACCTTGATTCATTTTAGTGGGAAGCCTTTCTGTCAGCCTGTGGGCAGGCTTTCCATTCCATAGAGACCTCAGTATATGTGTTAGTTCAGCTCAAAGGATTTATAACTTTTTATGATTTTTTGGCTAGAAATTGCATTGCAGCAGACAGGTGGCACAGTACAGCTTTCCAAGCAGTAAGGTTGTAGGTAAGGATAGCTGAAAATGCTGGAGGAAAGGGGGTGTTAGAAAAATTACAGTTCAATTATAAGTTTCATGTCTTTTTTGACTTTTTGATTATTAGCCCAAAAATCACAAATTCAATTTCTCTGGCTGCTAATTCAGTAACAAACTGTCTTTGGGTTTCCAAAATCGTTTCTGCTGCTAGTAAAATGTGATGTGTGCACTTTAAATCAAAATCTGCAAGTGTCTAAATCAACCGATAATAATTCCAATTTAATCCCTGCAAACTGATGAGGGTGTATAGAAACATGCAAACGTGCTTTGCTGCATTTCATTCCAAATTTGTCTGGCTTTTGTGTCTGAACCATAAATTTGATTGCCTTATCACACTGGAATTAAGAAAAGCTAAAAATATAGAAGCATTTGTGTCTCATTTACTGGAGATTTCTGCAGGCTTTTTCTGACACTGCAGAATCTATTCATCTCTTAAGTCACCAGCATTTGGTAGCAGAGAACAAGTTGTGCACTTAAAAGACTGTTCTGAACAACCTGTCACCACAAAGTAGAACATTCTACTGGAGATGCAGTCGAATGGTAGACAGGACTGTAATGATCAAAATGGCAATCATGGTGAGTTCTACATTAAATAATATTTATTGATGGTCAGTTTCTTAAATTGCTGTCATAATAGACTAAGAGTTTATAGTATAATTTGGTCTGCAGTACAGACACTCTTAGGTGCCAACACATACTTCTGCTTTCATAGCTTCCTCAGCACTCTCAGATTTTGCATATTAAGTATTCAATAATAAACAAACATTAAAAGCAGCTTCAAACAAGCTCTTATTCACTGCTATATCTGCATGCATTGTAGGAAAATGCATCTTTAAATTTACAACAGATGCACTTAAGTAGCAGCTTCTTTTCACTATTCCATAGAGAGCGGAATCTTGGCAGCCTGCCAGCCTTTTAATACAAATTTTAAGACTGTGCAGCCTGGCAGTGAGGTTGTGGTACTGTAACCTCTTTTTCATGCCAGTAAATGGTATCTTAGGGAAGATACTACAAGACACTTGTACCTAAAGCTGCAATAAGGAGATGCATGTATGTGCAGTACAGTGCTGTACACTTCCGCCCATCTGCAGATGCTGCAATGCAATTATCCAAGCGGCTGTCAAGGTTTCAGCTACAAGGAGTCTCATAAGATCGTTTGATCTGTAGGCAGGTCTAAGCCTAGCCAAGTGTTTCTAAGTTGTTAGTGAAAAAAAGTTGTATGAAAACCAATACAGAAAGCAACATTTCTTTAAACTTGCTAATTCTTTACTGTATCAGGTGTATGGTGGTACACTAACCATTTTGAAAGTATAAAGAAACTTAATGTGTGACAGGAGGCAGTAAGGCATTTACAAAGTTTAAAAGTCCCCGTAGGTTCAATTGTTTTTGTAGCTGTGTAATTTGAAAAACAAAACACAGAAACCTTTTGGTCATCATAGGATTATTTTTACTATGTTTAATGTAAATGTATCAGACATGCAATAAATAAAGCACTGTGTAAATGAACATATGAGAGTATGTTCCATTTAATAATAAAGCATTCTGATATTAGCACACATGCCTAACTCATTTGTAAAAAAAAAAAACTATTAAACACAGATATTTCTGAACATACAAATGCATATACTGCTAACTTTTAGTATGTAAATTTTTGCTTTCTGGACAAGTTTACCTTTCATCTTTAATTAAGTCCATGAGAAACTCTGATTTGTAAAATGAAATTCCAACACATCTGTTTCAAAAAACTTTCTGTACCTCCCTTCTGTACAATATGTCCATTAAAGAGAAGGCAAATATGAAGACAAGTTGCCAGTTATATTACTTGTCCAGTCCTTCTATATTTACTGGCACCTGGTCCATACTCTGTGGACATTTGGACAACATTGGCATAGGCCTTAGGGGATGAGTGATTCTAGACGACACAATACAAATAAATAAATATATATAAATAAATAAATATATATATATATATATATATATTATGTGATTTTTACCTATTTTTATCTTATTTATCTATCAGATGAAATTGTACCTAGAAAGTCTTAGGACACCAAATAATTGGCTTTTTACAAATACCTAGGTTTTAGTTACATGGGACATGCCTGGGTGGAAGCTCGGACACATTCCCTGATACCTGCAGACCTCTGTTGTTGCAGATGTGTGCAAAAGAAGCTCTGTTTTAGTGCAACTAGTGAAAAAAAGTTTCATAATAACATTTTTGTGCTGGTGAATTATGTATGTTAATCTAGTGACTATGAATTTCAGTAGCAAAGGATATGGATGAATAATCATAACAAAGTTTATCCACTTATACTTTTCGAATGGGTAAGATGCTGACCGTAAGTCACATGACGCAATTCTTTATTAGGTATCTGAAGTTTAAAGTTACTCTCCAATAAATTTCCACTGTATTTTCATTGATTGTTATGTTGAAAAACTTTTAATAAAACTGGTAAAACTATTAAAACAACATTGTATGTCTCGCCTTTATAATAAAAACAGCTACACATAATAGTATAATAGCTTTATTTGTTTATGGCAAGTGGAATGGGGAAGTTTTTTTTTTTTGCTATTCCTTTTAAACAGAAAAAGTTAGGTTAGGGTTAGGTTGTTGTTTTTTATGTGTGTTTTAATGGTATTGACCCTCAAAGTATCTTTTGACACTCTTTATCCATCACTGCTACTTGTTTTAGGGCTTTTCCTTCCTCTAGTTTTGACATGAGCATAGAGAACTAAGGTTGCATCTTCAAAGTGCAGGAAAAGTGAATATTGTGTTATCCTGTTGAGGCAGTGGAAATCCAGCTGTCTTTGCTTAAATAACCTTGCTTTAAAGCTTCATATCCATCTGTGATGTGCAGAGCTCATTGCTGGGTACCTTCCCTTGTAATCTTGCTCATCACTTGGCTTTGTGTTTGTGTTAAACATGGCTCAGAGTTCTGCTGACCTGAAAATTCTCAATCCAATTTTTTATTTGAGCTGTAGGAAGATTGATGTTCACATATTGCTGTGTGGATAGCACCATACCTACTGAGCATAGATATCCTGCATGTCTGTGCTTCTCATGTATTTGGGGGGGAGTAAATATAATGATATTGCAAAATGGCATCAGATTTGGTACACACAGAAAGACGATGCTTTGGAAATCAGCATCTCTTCCACAACAATGCAGCCTAAACATTAAACTAAACTACATTCAGACAATATTATGTTTTTTGTTGAACAATTGTAACCTCTTTTTGTAAAGGCCTCCCTAGCAGGGGATCTTGGATGCAGAGAAATTCCATGTGTGTGTGAATGGATGTATTTCAGCATTGCTGGCTCAATAGGAAAAATTAAAAAAAATCTAAAATAAATTATATTTGCGAGGGTACTGCATGTTGAATCATGTTTCTGCAGATCATTTTTAATAATTACCAATCTACACAATAGTTTACCAGTTAAGCATTCATTTGTGATGTAGTTTTGCTAACAACCTCACATTTTAAATTATTGTAACTGGAAATTATTAAAGTTGCACAAAACAGGAAACATCATTAATAGAGTATGTGGTCACTAGAATGATTGCAGTGCACCTTTCATTTCTTTATTGGGAAAGAAAGTACTTTTCACTTAACGGGATTCAAAATGCTCAGTACACACAAGTGTTTATTAAGTGTTTGCTTTAGTACTAAGGAGCTGCAGTGCCTGACAGTCTTTGATGTTGTCCAAATGCTTCTTTGAGTGGCCCAAGGTCTGACTATATGAGGGTGCTGATATTCCAGCTGCCGGAGAAGATTTAAAACACTTTACGCCTGATGATCTTGTGCTAAGTCTTTAGCCAGAACAAATTAGCCAGACATGAGCTGTGGTTGTGGGGTTGTTGTGTAGCCAAATATAGTGAAGTATAGCATTCTATATTTCGCTGGTCTCTTCATTTTTTAGGCATAGAGCAAATGCTCTAAAAACTGTTTTCACAAAATATCTGATTTATAGTCCAGTTCTTAAAGTATCTGTAGGAAGATGTCTTAAATGCTAATTGTGTTGCATAGCTCATCACCATACTAAAAAAACTGGGTGATATCGGAGTGCCGTATAGGACTGCCATGGTTAATGTGCTGGTGTTGTACTGTAACAGTTCCATTGCACACAAAGGAATCCCATGACTGTGGATTCCATAGAGGAAACAATGGTGTATCTCTCCTTCATTACTTCCAGAGATTTCATGTTTGTATCTTATCTGAGCAGCAGTCTTTCAGCTGCAGGAAGTCATTGGCTGAACTTCCTGTGGATAACAATTATCAAATCACACAGATGTCATTTCATGTAGTGTAGTCTTATACTCAGGGACTGTGATAACATTGTGTAAAAACCTTACTGCAAAGGAAATTTAGTTAAAAGGTTGCTAACTTTGAAGAAAAGAGTGAATTGACTGAAAGCATTGGTGTTACTGCACAATATTATTTGGATTAGTTCATTACTGTTCTCCAAATATTGTTGTAAACCCAAGAAACTGCTAATAAACGTTCTGATTGTTCTGATTTTGTTGGTTTGTTTGAGTAGCTTATAAAAAAAGCAGTTCTTCCCAATCAGTCCAATGAGTATATGTGATGGAAAGTCAAGTCTGGTCTACACTGATTCTGACTATCCAACATGAGCTGTCCTGATTCTTTTCTGAACCCCAGGGCTCAGCTGATCAGGAATTAATTCACCTTTTTGTAGTACAATATACTGTAGAACTGCAATGGTTACATCATTATAGTTGGATTTAACTGATATTGAGATTTCCTTTAAAACCCTGGTGGCTTTGCTGTCTTTGGTAAGGGCAATCTAAATCTACACTGATGGAACAGTACATTGAGTAGGTTGTTGGTTGCCAGTTTAACCAAATATTTACCATAACTTTGTTAGCTATATTGGAGCTCCTCCAGCTACTTCCCTCTGAAACAATTGTTGTTTGTCTATACACTAAAGAGCATGATGATGTTTGACCTTTGTCTTGGTGCTGCACTAGAGAATGGCCCAAATAAGCAAAGATCCATAAAATTACTTCTACTTAATAACCTCTCAAAATCTATTAATGTTCTTGCATGTTTTAAGGGTATCATACTTCATATTCACATACTTGTTCCAAGTCAGTCACCTAAAGGAAACATCCACCTAGTGATTGTTTCTTTCCTTAACACTGTGAATTTTTACTTTTCAGACTGCCTTAGCCTTAACTGTATTGATCTGGAAATGTAAAAATGTTATCTTGCCATAAGAAAATAAATTTCCATTCTACACTATATGCCTTTTGTGCAATCTTAATTTGTTTTACTGGATGCAGTTTTGCGTATGTTGTGAAAATTTAGCATGTGTCAAATCCCCTATTGTTAAGACAAAACCCATAAGTTATGCAGATAATAGCCCAATTGGTAAGTGCTTGTTAATGTATATTTGTCTACTATATGACTGTTCAATGCAATATTGCTATCAGAATGCATTGTGGGAAAAACTCCCACTATTATACTCAAGCTATTGTGTGCTATGTGACAACATTTTGGAGCTCACATACAGATAAAAAGGAAAATCAAAATGTACCACTTTTTTTCCTTTGTCATCACAGGATTTGCTTGAAATATCTCATTGCTGTTGGAAGGGATCAGAAGGGTGTCCTACATGTTTTACTGCTGACAGAAGTGCACCCTGCTACAATAAAACTCCTAGAGTAGAGAAACAATGTAGGCAGCTGATTGGCGGTGATACGATTTGGACATTACTTGGTGGGCTACATTAGCCTGCAGACAACTGTATGTAATGCTGGAATGATTGATGGTACATTAGTCCAGAAGAGCATGTGTTCATGACAGCCCAGTGAAAGTAGAAAAAAATAGTAAATAAAACAGTGAATAGTTGAATAAATAGATGCATTTTGCTGACTGTTTTTATTGGCCCATTTAAAGGAAACCCATTAAAATATAAATGCTTCTCTTGCCGATTCCTCTTACCAGAAATGTTACTTGTCTTTGCCCTCAATACTGTTCTTAAACAAGTATGCGGTCTGCTTCAGAACTTCTGTTTTTCATACCTGCAGCCCAAATCACTTGACAGCCTAGCAATTTACATTACATATTCCATTCACTATTTTGTTCTTGATTGTGAAAGAAAAGGTTAAAATCGTCATTTTATTCACTTCCTTTTTCCAACTACTTCCTCTGATCATGAAGCAGCAGGAAATAGGAAGAAATCTTCATAAAGTTGCTTAGACAGATTTACCAGCTGGAAGATTTTTTTCTCTCCACTTGGTCTGTTGAAAACTTCAGATTTTCTTTTCTCCTGCACAAATTGACCTGTGAATCTCTTCAAAAGGAATACCAATGGCAATCACAGAACATGACAGAGGGTATATCCCCGATCTATTAAAAATGCAATATTTCCCCCTCCCTCTTACTAAAATACTGTAATACACTGCATACACTTCTGAAGGAATAAAATAAGATGCCATTCTTACTTTTCCCTGTAAAAGAGAGATAATCCTGCGGGGAATCTGTGAGATCCCAGGAATCCAGTTTGCAAGATGCTGCAGCACGGGGAAGGGCTGTTTTTTCACAAGGATTCGACCACTCAACATTCCCTGGGATTTTATTAAAAACGATGTTGCACTTTCTTTTTAATACACAGAGAAACCTACAGAAAGTAAGTTTATCCTGTTTTTTTTTTTTTTTTTTTTTTTTTTAGTCTAATGCAGCATTTTAGAAAGGAGCAGTGGGCAGGGGTGTGGGCACACAGAATATGCACATCATACAATTTAGGTCTAAGTTCCACTTTAAATCATATGAATTTTATCTGCAGCCATTTATCAAAATATTGCAGTTTGATTAGAGTCTGTTATCTGCATTTATTAACATGGCATTAAGGGATAGTATTTGTATAGGTGAGTTTCCGTGTGAACGGGTAAAGAGTTTTGTTTTTTGTTTTTTTTAAATCATTACTTGCACTACCTGCTTTATGGAGAAGAGCCTTTAGTTACAGGAGGACAGGGTGAGTGGGCTGTGTGAACTTCAGTTCTCTACTCCCATTCCACCACTTTATTAGTTTTGTTATAGTGGCAGCTGTAGATAAGGGAAATTAATGTAAAGTAGACATGAGAAATTCATCATGGGCATATCATCAAAATAGGAGTAGGCACTTCACTGAAAACATGGTTACATCTGGATGTATAGGCAGCTAAACATAAAAGTACTGTAAGAGTAAAGACATTGTTATTTATTTTTATGGGAGGAGAACAACTTTAAGGTTCTAGATCAGGTCACAAAAGGCTGAACAGTTTTGCAGCACATTTGCTCACTTGCCACTGCTTCAAAAAACTGTAATATAGCTACAATAGGGTACTTGGATGGTCCTGGCCTAGCAAACCAAAATATGGTTCTACAAGTATTTACAGAACCAAATGGTTTGACACATGTTGGAATCAGCTGTGGCTCATGGACTTAAAGCCCTCTGTGGGCAAAAATTTAGACAAGCAATACTGAGTTTGTTTTAGATAAACTAACAAAAAAAAAGTCTAGCAAACAAGGGGGTTTAGGATGCTAGTACTGGAGCATGTAAGTTGGAGTTTTCATTTGTCAAAAATCATATGGTGTATTTTCTCAGTCCCCCATTTCTCCAAGGTTTTAGTAATAGCAATCGTACTACTGCTGAGCTTTAGAAACCTGTAGTGCTTTTGAAATCCTCTTGTATGTAATAACATTGGTGGGAGTTTATTTGTATATGTTTGTGTTACTACAATTGTAAGTCTCACCTTCTCTGTTTACCTTTATGTTCTACATTTATTTAACCAAACCTAAAATACAATACAAGTTTGTACTTTGTAAAAAAAAAAAAAAAAAAATTTATGAGCAACAGTGAATTGTCACAAATATCCATTCAGTAAGTCTTACATACAGCTGTATTTTCTTGACCTTTTCAAATTAAATGTGAAAAGTAATAATAAGCTAAAATAAATAATTTGGTGCTTTACTGCAAATGGGACTGTGCGGTTTGTATGTTTTGTAAGCTTTAAAAAAACTGCAATATATGTTATAATACTTCTTATGATGCTATGTTTGCTGTTAGTGAGTTATGAATGAAGGTGATCTGTGCTGAAATTTAAACTTCAGAAACCGTGTATGGTGAAGCAGTAAAAAGTTTGTTTCTCTAGACTCTGATGCAAACTTTACATAAAAAAAAAATGCAACTTTTTTTGGTGAAAGAGGTCATTATTTAACCTATTGATAATGGAAAACAGCATTGTGATTTCCTAGCCTATTTCTGCTGGTCTTTACTACACAAACTTTTCAGCTAAGACCCCATCAAAGTTGGTTTAAACACAGGAAGTCTACGTTTGAATAATTGCTCCATCTATAACACAGCTGGACTAATATCCTACATTTTGCATATGTTTCTCAGACCTCTCTTTTTTTGTTCTTTTTCGAACAGATGATTCAGCGTGAAGCTGATGTGAAAAGTAAGGTCACTGCTGTAGCTCTGACAGACTCCGTTCACAATGTGTGGCATCAGGAAGCCAATAAAACAATTCGAGAATGGATGAGAGAGGTAATAACTGTTTTTCGCTATATACATAACGTGTATAGAAAATCTAAGAAAATGTATCATTTGAAAAAGCTGTCTTCATGTTACATTAAGATTTTTAATGTGTATTTACAAAATAGTTACTTAGATACATTGATCTGATTACTTATTATATATAATTTTCAAACTCATGTTCCATAAATGCTAAAGTTTATACCTGACAATGATGATGATGAATAACACGTCTGAAAAAAGACATACTAAAGCTGGAACACATGCCTCTTAAATCAGCTAAGGGAACCTGGACAGGTTGATGACTTGACGACCACCTGTCTTCCATACACTGGTGCTCAAAAAGTCATTACTTATTTTGTACCAGTGTATGAACACCTGTGTTAAAAGAAAAGCACACCTTAGCGGACCTAGCATCTGAACTGGTGCAATGAGTCCAGGCAATGTTCATTCTAAGTTTTGGTGATACAGAACAGTGCTTGGTGCCTTACCTAACCCTATTAGAAGTGAATTCCATCCACTGTGCAACCCCTTTAAATACAAATACATAAGTGTAGGTTACAGGTCTGTAAAACTAAGCTGCTTGTACTGTACTATGAGAATAAAAGTCATTAGAGCAGTAGAGCCTGAGAATTGTCTTGTTCTAGGATTACTTTTGCTCATTGCAAATACCTGGATACCCATTCAGACAGCCTATGTATAGGTGAGTTTACTCACCCTGACACTTCAAGTTTGGTAGGCCATATGGCTACATATATCCATACTATAGAGAACTCCCACTGTCCCTATGCTATGTTTATTGGATCTTCAGTAATGTTGGAAAGATTCTGATTTTATGTTTGTGCAAGGCAAGCAGTGCTTTTCAAGCAAGCTGTGCAAATCCAAGGCTTTGTTCACTTATCAGCACCTTACTGTATGTAGTTCATACGGAACCAAACTATATGTTTTCTGACAGCAGAGGACCAATAAAATTCAAATACAGTGCTGCTGATTTTGTATTTGCTGTGATGGTTTCACAAATATATCTCAAATCAATATTTTCTATAAAAAAAGAAACAAATATTTGTACATTTTGATTTGTGCCTCTTTTGAAACTAAAAAACAAGAGTATTGAAAACTGTAAATATGTGTTTGTGCCTAAAAACTTGTAGGCTGGCTTTACACCTATACATTGTGACAGCTCAATGCTACTACGCATGTACATTTCTGTTCACCGAGATGTACAGATGAGGGTAAAAATTGAATTGTGTTTTGTTCACATTCTATTCTAAATGAACAGATTGCTGTAACCCAGCACACAAAGGGCCTGATTTTTTAAAGATGGACTATCATGCATGGAAACCTGGGTGATCCAGCAAACCTGGAATGGAACTGATCCATGATTGAAAACATTTGCTAACTAATACCAAATTATATTTAGGAAATCCATTCTGGGTTACTAGATCACCCAGATCCTTCTCCAGTCTTGGTGAGCTTTAATAAATCCGACCCATAAAGTTTGAAATAATGCATGTTAAAGGTACATTTTCACTTTGCCTTTTCAGGGATATACTGTACTTACTAAGCTAAAAACAGGAGCAAGAAAGGTTATCATCAGTTGGCTGACAGGAAGATAACTGCGTCTGTTTAACTTTTTATGTAAAAACCTTTTGCAGCACATTAAACATATGTAAAGAGGGGCTGTATGGCTTTTTTGTTATGGAGTTTTATATTAAAAACAAAAAACAAAAAAAGAAACCTAAGGTCCCTTTCACACAGTTGCATTAGGGAAGGCTAGTAAAATTCTTTATATTTTATATAACTTTAACATGTGATACTTTAATGCAAATTAAAAAATCACTACAGCTTATGGATACTGCAGCAGCCATGTCCAGCCTTACTTTTTTAGCAGCAAGTATCTTACATTTATTTATATCACTTAACATATTTTCCCACCAGGAGTTATAGTAATAGCACTTTTCTGACTTATCAGATAGGTAACTAAAAGATGGCTTTTCAAGTTCTGTTTTCTTTGTGTCCTCTCCCACTCTTTGCAGTCTGTGATTGGACAGTGAAGGAGTAGAGGCTAAGTAATTGGGCTATTCCTTTGTTCTTTCCTCCAGAAAACAGTTATGACTGTTATTGGATCAAATTTCTGCTGTGCTATTACTAAAGGTTAAAAAAATAAAACGGACGTAAGTTATTAAAAATGGTATATATTATTTTGGGTCTTATGTATATTAAGGTCTTATATGATATATGTATATATATCTTATGACAAAGTCATAAAAAGGTTGCATAAATAATCTACCTTTAGACAAAAAAAAATGTTCAGCTGATGCTCATTTCTAAGATTTAAAGGTGTAGATATTTTTATTTCTGCTAAGTCTTTTCTCTACAATTTTTTTTATATTCTGTGCAGTTGCTCTGCTGGGTCATAACCTATTATGATTATTGGGAATTTATGGTCTGTCCTTGTGTCACAGGAGGATATACAAGCAATTAAGTGCTCAAGGAGTAATTTTTACAATTTAATATTCTCAAATTAAGGACCTCAAAGGTCCCTAAAGTAATGATTTTCATTCCAGGGAGCAGTCTAAAATAAAGGTTGAACAAGAACCAAACTAAACTAAATAGTGCTGCAATCAGCCACATTAAACATATTATTTTGCTTATTTTGCTCTACTGGGATACTCTTCATATGGTAATTTTTTCTATGCGGCTCTTTTATCTGCTACATGCTATTCTTTTTTCTTCATATTTCTAATTGCCTATACGGATATACATTAAACTGTTACTCGACTAGTAAAAGCTGCATTAAAATGATATAATAATAATATTATAATTGACTCTATTTAGGCAAGGCCAAGCAGCCAGATCTTCTTTGAGACTTATCATGGTGAAGGCGGGGTGTGTGAAAAGATTGAATGATATTTAAAATATATAACTAATAGCTGCTTGTCTGATTCTCTAATTGCTGTCATTACTGAGAGACGGGGGGAAAAAAAAGTCGTTTTAGACCTTTTCTGTAGTAACATTGTTGGCCTATTTTTAGCAAGCATACAAGTCATGGATTTTCAATGTATGAGGAGCTGAGATGAATGATAAAGCAAATCGTTCATTTGCATATCTTGACAGTGCTCGGTGTAGGATTTTTTTTTTCCTTCCCAAGCCCCAGTCACAGTTCACATAAAGAGATGTGTTAATTGTGTGCTAATGTATAGCGTTTTACAAGATTCTGATACAGTAGTCTGTCAATGATAATACTAATTCCATTACTTTAAAAAAAAAATGAATAGGCATATAAGAAAAATTTCTTCAGTGATTCATGCCATATTAAAAGGCTCTCACATATTTATTATTTCTGTCAAGAAACATTTTTTCCTAGCCCTGATTTTTCAGTTGTTCAATAATCAGTCTAAAGCTGTTTTTTAAAGAATATTGGTTTTGAATTAATGCTTTTTTAAATTACATTTTAAATGTATATACCAGGGGTGGGTAAACTTTTTGTCTCGGGGACCACAATGAGTTTTCAAATTTGACAGATGAGCCTGGCCAGTATCAAATGGATGCAGAGTGTTTGTATGAACTAATATAAATTACGCGTAGAAGCAGGCTTTATTAAAAAGCCCCATGGGCCGTAGTTTGCCCATGCCTGGTATATAAAGTATTAAAGAGAAAAGCAGAAGCTGTTTGCCTTCAATCTTTCTGTCTATTGAACCAAGGGGAGAAAAATCGCTGTACATAGGAATATAAAATTTTTTTATAAATATTTCCAATTTGCCTTAGTAAAAAAAAAAATACAAACTTCTATACATTGCTTTTTTAATCTATGCTGCTACTGCCGTTTAATCACCAGAGAGAAAGTGACTTGTTTGGATACTTCTTTTGTTTTATCTCTGACATGTCTGCAGATCTCTGTGTAGAAGCCGGAGATGTTGGAGTTCCCAACACCAACTTAATGCCTGAACATACACACACAACACACTGTTCCAGAGAAAATGTAATACCAAACACCAACAATGTGACACTTGGCAAAAAATATGTTACTTCACCTAACTGGAGGGCTACTGCTTTTCAAAGACTTATATACCAACAGACTTTAACTTTTAATATAGAGTTTATATTTGAATGTGACAAAAGTTTAGCACTGTGGTTCTATTCACTGGCCCCAACATAGCTTCATCACGGTACAGACAAAATGGCTAACAACTCAAACCACCGCATTTAGTGGTTAGTGCTTTTACCCAATACACCCTGAAGGTTTTGAATATGAATTATCAGCCCTATGTAGCCCTAAAAATCTAAAGAAAAGGGCTATTGGACAGTTGAGTGAAAATTGAAATAATAAAATATAAGCGGAAACGTGACAATATAATGGTACACATTATAAAACACATGCATACAAATAGAGTGAGGAAACGTGTTCATGGGGGGAAAAAACAGGGCTGTACAAAGTCAAGTAAAAGTTCTTGAAATGGACAAAAAAATAATTAAGGAGTAAAAGGCAGAAACATGCATTATCCCAGGTCCTTTGGTTAGTTTAAAAATAAAGAATGCCCAATTCTTCAGAAACATACAAAGTAACACAGGGGCAAACATTCCCCTAACAAATCCTACATTTATACTCACATTTTGTACATAAAATATTAGTACAACACATTTTACAATATACATTCATATAAATAAATTGCAGCTAATAAAAACACTCTAACAGTGAAAACATGGAACCTGTAATACACCATTACTTGAATAAATAAGTAAATTAACTAAAAGAATCACGATAAAGCACTATATTTATTTATGTAACATATTTAAAATAAAGATATGTACACTAAAAATAATTCATCACTTTTTGTGAAGTTTCCTTTCTAATCCTATATAGCAGTCTTCCCTTTATCGCTTGCTGAACTCCTTGGACTCTGAACAGTGGGTTGCCTTGACAAGTCTATTCAAGCTTTCGTTCCTTGGGCTTTATTGGTGGCGATTCAAGGCTTTCAGATTTTCCCCTCACTGCTTTACAGCTGACATCTTCTTCGAGACAGAATGAATTAAAGAAATACAATAAGACACTTGATCTACCAGTCAAGGATCTTTCTACGTCGTGGATGGATTCCATGGTGCACAAGCAGAGTAGCAAGCATCTAAAAATACACAATACCAGCTTGTTTACCAGACTAGCAATCAACCTTTTTTTTTTCTTTTTGGCAAACATGATTGATGGGAGAAAACTGTCTGGACTTTTTTCAGAGAAGAAAAAAATATAATTCAGAAGGATACACCAAAAGAAAGTAGTGAAACAGTATCTTTTATTTGAAATATAATTTTTTTGTACCAGGTTTTTCAGGTTCTGACAAAGAGAGTCAATGTAATGGTGTCTGAGACAGTGCAACATTTGTAGAATGTATCATTCTCTTGTTAGAAGCCTGTGATGGATGTTTTCTAATCAATCAAAAATGTCGTATTTACATGGCCTATAATCCCTTTCACATTTGTTTTTGAAGAATAATTCATTGCCAGTGTTATTGACATTCATCAACATTTTAAGTTCAATCTTTGTCATTGATAGGGGAGCATCATTAATAAACGTGACAGTGCATGCAGGCTTTAAGTAAAATTAAAAAAAAAAAAAAAAAAATTTTATTGTTGCTGATGGGTTAAGGTATTTAACACAGGGAGGAAAAAAAACTTTCTTTGTTGCCTTTTACAGACTTCAGTTTCTTTGTGTAAAAATTGCTTTCGCCAAGCTGAGCGGTTGGACGGTTAAAATATAGGTACTGCCTTGGATGGGGGGTGGATTCCAGGAAAGCATGCTCTGCCTGGTCAGTAAATAGGATGTTGCAATGTTGCTATAGATCACAGATTTTGAGTTCTTCATGAGTTATCTAGAGGGGAAATGGCAAATGTTTTAAATACAAAGCATTAAAATGCAAGGATAGTTATTACATTTCCAACTAAAACCAAAATAAAACTTGGCAAATTCTCATTTTGATTAGTGCAAACTGTATGTATTACCTTTAGAAATAAACTTAAAAAAATAGAAAACCCCATTGTGTAGCTACAATTGTCTGTAGCTGTGCACCTGTTCATACAGACTCAAGACCTCCTGTATGAGGGGAAACAGGAACAAAATATATATAGTAAGAGGGATCCCCTCCCAGGGTGAGTGGATGGTATAAGGCAGCGGTCCCCAACATGTAGTCCGCTACAAAATTTTGGTGGTCCGTGGCTCTGGCCGGTGCACCCCCCTTTCCCCTTTGAGTGTCACACGGTCCCCTGTGCATGCCCAATCCAGAGTCTATAAATTTAGTGGTCCGTATGTCTAAAAGGTTGGGGACCACTGGTGTAAGGGGTCCAGTTTTGTCTGGTTATTGGAGCTTCAGGCATAACACAGTCACTGGCTGCTTCATCAGTGGTCAAGGCTCTAGTAACCATTATATAATAATGTTCCTCTCTAGTGTATAATGTTTTCTACACATATTTTTACCTGTGTGTTTCGGCAAAGTGTTGTATTGGGAGGAGGAAGGAGTAGTACATGTGTGCATTCTCACACTAATATTTTTAAAATTTTATATTTTTTTCTCTCGCATCGTTTGTTGTTTTAAACAATTTTTTTGTAATAAATATGTATATATATCTATCTATATCTATCTATATATATATATATATATATACAAACAAACACACACATACACATATTTTACATATGTTTGTTGGAAGCCCCTAAAATATAAGAAAAGAGCAGCTGCCCCCACCATTCCTCAATTGGTCTAAACCCTTGTTTGGGTTGAAAGATGAAATAAACTGTTTGCAAATATTAATGATGTCTGACTAGGTATAATTCACTCTTCTGATTGGCTGCTAAGTCCAACATCTGTTGACATTTCTCTGATTTTGTTGTGTTTTAGACATGGGCATATTTCTGGGCATGCAACTATGCTTATTTTAAAATGCAATGCACTTACTTTTGAGTATCCAGTGCATCAATATAAGTCAATGAATATATGAATTAGGTTAAACTACAATAAGATAAACAGGTAAATTTATCAATGGATTTGTAGTGTTGTCAGAAACAAATATTGTCTACCTGGAGTTGTCCGAAATGGTCTGACTCTACATCCTTGTGTTAAACACCACAGCCAGGACATAAACCTCTCTCATGTTACGCTTAATGCACCCTAGACCAGAACATGACCCAGTTTGTGACTGTGGAAAAGCCAAAGTGCTGGCCCTCCTCCTGCCAGCCTGAGTACCGCTAAACGTACAATTATTCAGAATCAATTTAGGTCAACTATTTCAGTTGTCCCATGTAAATTTTGTAATGTAATAATGTAATGATTCTAAAGGGGAACTTAACCCGTTATACTAACCTGTCCCAGTTCCGTTTTTTTGCATGGTTGTTTAAAGTCAAGTATTTGTTATTTGTTTATAGAACTGCTGCAACTGGGTATCAAGTTCAGAACCATTAGACACTTCCGTTGAATCCATGCTGCCGGACTGCCCCCGTGTCTCTGCAGGTATTGTTCTTCTTTAAATGTAGACTGCTGAATGTGGTAAAGACTTGGTACAAGCACATCCAATATTGCAACAATGTTTGATAGATATATGTCCGGTATAGATAGATTAGACTAAATAATAAATGTAATGATCTGGTGTCTTATAAATAGATTTTTAAAACGGTATTATATTTACATGACTGTTATTTCTCATTTATTGGTGTGTTGTAAAACTACTTTTCATGCTGTTGATGTTGCTTTTTCATGCTTGGGGGTATAGATGTCTTAAATTTGTTATGTTTGTTGGTTTATTTGTTAAAGTCCAAAGAAAAAATCTGTATTAGTGATGGTTTGTTATAAAGGTGTATTTTATATTCTAATCAGTGCTTCCTAATTGCACATATTGAAACTAACATTTCACTTTGGATTTTGTAGCTGTAGGGTCTAAACACTAGGCATGCCTGGGCATTGTAGTCTGCAAGTTTTCTTTTTTTTGGAAGTTTTTGTCCCTGGTCACATGACCATTGGTAACTTGGAGGGCTGCAAAAGTCATCTTGCTCACTGATATAAAGGTGCCAAAATTCTACAATGGTTCTCAACAACTCCACAGCTCCTTTAACACAATAGGAAACAGGCAGTTAAATAGGCTAGTCTGCTTGTGATATTATAGGAGCATTGCTTTTGAACAGCATCCTGCTGTTTTCTTTGCTGCTTGAACAGTGGTTCTGCTGTAGAAGGGTGAAGAACGGAAGGGTACACAGGTAATTGTTTCTTTTTTGTAGTACCACACAGTAACACAATACATTTTTGGCACAAACCAAAGACAGGAGGTTTAAGAGAAGATCCTTCTACCAACTGTAAAGCATGGAGGTGGAAATGTTGTTGTGTGTTGTCAATTTGTAGCTCCAGGGTCTGGCCAGCTTTCCGAATTTGAATATGAATTGATATGAATTCTGTATCATATAAATGCGCTTGATGCATATCTGAGAACATGTGTCTGAGAGTTAAAGTGGAATGGATAAATTCTGTAAGAAATCGGTCAAAAAGAAGAAGAAATGGAGGGTTATGGACTGGCCTTGTCACATCACCAATTTGGTTTGAAATGAGGGGACTATGACTAGGGCCTGAACGTGGGTAAGATGTCTTCGAGGGAATGGTGTCTGGTGGCAAGGAATTCGCCCATTTGCCTTCTTGCAACCTGTTTTAACTTCAAAAGAAGAGAACCTAGAAGATGTTCTTTGTTGGTATGGGACATTTGGGAGGGTGTTCAGATTCCATGAAGTTGCATCTGCAGATGGCCCTGATAGCCCGGAGTCCATCTTCAGCAGCATCATTGGTGATCATTTACACTGCTGAATGTATTTTTGTTCACAAAATATTACATTTTTTGTGTGTTTTATGGAAGTGTGAGGTATGTTTGAATATCTAAATGTTTGCCTGTTTAAAGATGTTTATTAACTATTTATATGGGACATTCATACCTCTTTACATAATTTTAACATTTTCTTTATTGCAGAGTGGGAAATATTTGATCTCTGAGGTCACACTTTAAATTAAATTAGAATATAATGCCAAGTGTTATCAAATTCTAAAATGATCTGTCATACATCCCATGATTAAACATGAACATGAAATTTGCCATTGGTCAGAAAATTACACCAGATTGTTTTTGGAGAGTTGGGGTTTTCCTTTTAACATAAATACACTGTATACAGTTTCAAATGTTAATATCAATGTGATACACAATATTATTATATATTGCAATGTGTATGTGTGCTTATATAATTCATTGTAATTCATAACCTTGTAAATTGTTTGTTCAGAAATCTTACCATGCCCACAGGAAACATTTATTATGGTAGTTGTTTGCACATGTTAGGTATATGTGTATGTTTATGCAGCAGATTTACTATTGGTACATAAAACACTAAAATATGCTGCATAGCTTACGGAAGATGTCAGACAATGTGTTTAATTAAAATATGGATGAAAGATAACACATCTTTCATGGTTTAGTCGCTTGCATTATCTAGAGATGATATCAAGTGAAAACAATCTCACACGTGTTAAATGTAATTAGAAAAATAATGCTGTTATAGCAGTGGGAGGCTAGAGCTCATTTATGTAGAATTCATGTTGGAAGTGTGCTGTTACAGGTTCCTTACAGATTCACTTGCCCTTTATTTTAGGAATCTTTTTCTGCCTGTTCGTATGTTTAAGGAAATACTACTGTTTTAATAATTGATGCTATCCTCGAACAGTAACTTGTGAATGTAAAATGAACACATTATCATTTGAATTTCATCCTGAAGCCACATGCTATGTTTGTAAAAAGAGCTAAGATTCAGGTAGGTATAAAGGAAGTGTGGAGAAGATCCTCTTGCCCATCATTGTGAAGTTGTACTCTCTAGTGATTCTGTTGATTGCCTTTCATTAAAAGCTTTGGTGTCCCTACAGTCCAGCAAGATGAGCATAGACAGTCTGACAGCTTCTAGCGTTTGAGTGAAGAAGCTATATGATAAGATATTCACCATATGTTCATTGTGTGGGGCAGAAACAGCATGAGATCTGTATAGAAAGAAAGCGCATATGGGAGGTATGGTTGGAATCATTTTTTATGGGTTGATATGCAAAAGAATACCAAACAATTGGCAACATACGGTGTACATCACGCATTGTGATTATAATATATTATGAGGGAGCTTCCATTTCATTAGATTTTAACATTTTTAAAGTAAAGATGTCACATTCATGCTGACTTTCGCATTGATTTCCACATGATTACATCTAGAATTTTCTTTTTAACATTTGTCTTAACATTATAGAGGCCTTGATAATTTTTGAAAATGTCAGTTTATGAGGATTCATTCATGGTTTCATTCATCACTGAGTAAATATCTGATATGCAGATAAGTCTTTCTGGAAGGAGAGCAGTGTTTTCTCAGTAAATGCCCATTGGCTGGTGACTGTTGTCCATAGCACTATTAAAGCATCAAAAGGCACTTGCTGCAACAAGAAAACTTGCACAAGGCTCAGCAGACTAATTGTGTACCCTCAAAATGAGTGTTTTGGTCAAGGCTTTAGGATGCTTTTTAAATAAAATTAGTAAATTAGCCATTAGTATTTTATTATTAGTAAATAACCCATAAAAATGACATTTTGCAAGTAGTCTCAAACTACATTTACACTTTACCATTTTAGTAAGGAGCACTAAAAATCTTTTGTTTACTTTCTAGCAAAAAAAAAAATATGCATATGATAAGGACCTAAAAGTACTATAATGCAACTGAATGGCATGAAACATGAAGGTGCCAATAAAAGCAGGCCGTTATTTTCTTACCTGGTTCTAAAGAACAGATTCAGCTTGCCTGCTTGGTGTTCTGATGCTCTAATGACTTTAATCATTTCTGAAATACTGACTCAGAATGAGTGTGTAGCTAATTTGGACAAAATTTGTACCACAGCTGAAAGTTTGTTTCATGGGTATGACTAAAAATACTAAACCAAAAGATCAGCTTTACATCCAGGAATTTAAGATTCTTTGCAATAACTTTAGCAATGTCAGCTCACGTCATCTCTCAGTGATAGGTCTACTTTGTTATATAAGTGAGTGCCACATATATAACTTGTATAAATCCCTCGTTATATATAATTGGTCCATCAGAGAAAAAATAATTCATAGAAAACATTAATTTGGTAGTAGCTATTTACACCTTTGTGCTCTGTAGTCATTCACATTACACATTTCATTCACATTACACAATTCAGTTTTATAAAGTTTTAATTTTAGTTGTATTCAATAATTTTGTGTAGATTTATTAATAAACTTACAAGCATTCACAAAGAAATACCAAGGATGGATTTTGTAAGCTTGTGTATTTTCTAGATGCGAGAACTGTTTACAAGCATACACAAAGCCACAAAAACTGAAAATCCAACCAGCATTGGCTCCTGCTTTATTAATCTACCTTGTACTGGCAGGAGTGACACCCTTCTGTTGTACCTCTACTTGACAATCAATTGTGTGAAAATTTAGTGCAGACCTCAATCTGTTGGATTTGTGGTATCAATGGTTTCTGGCTGAACTGGCGGTCAAACTTCAGAGATTACTGCATATATGTAAAAAGTGGCTGCTCTACAGAGCATACTGTCAGATCTTAGGGCTGAGGAAGGGCAGAGAAAGAAGCGCTGCAATGCACATGTCAGTAATAAGAGAAGTGGCTGAAATATTGGTAGGCTACTGTGGAGTTGAAGTTTGCATGTTGCTAACCAGGATGATTTTTCCTTATAAACACCAGATACAATTGAAAATGGTGTTAATATTTTGTCTCAGGTGACCTACGCCTACATTCTTTCCTTTGCATAGCATCCTCAGTCAAAATGTTCAGCATTCAACATTTATACCTTCCTCCAACTCCTATGCTACTACAAGACACAGCAGTGATTTAGGGGGCAGAGGATACAGTCACAGTGAGCAGGTGGGACACAGACATCAGACACATCTAGAAGTGTTAAAGTCTGAAATGTCTTACTGAGGCTGCAGCTCATCAACAGACGGAAAGTAAAAGACATGGGCCATCTAACATGTGAATATAGTAGTAGGTCTTGATCTATTTCAGAGATTTCTAGGGTTGAAAATGAACGGACAGTTTCATTATGCGTTCATGGCAAAAATGTGAATTTCCTGGTTACACTATTAACATATTATAAACAAATGTTTGGGGATACAATTTTTAAGAGCTGCTATTGCCATTTTATTTCAAGTTGCATTGTTGAGGGCATTATGTTTTTTCTTGGTTTAATACTTGGTGATACACAGATAGTGACACATTTTCTGGCACATTAGTTTTTAACTTTAAAGCGCTATATAGGAAATTAATGCAAATCCTCAGTTCTCCAAGGCATTTACTAAGACATTGTGAATGTTAGTAAAAAAAAAAAAATAGGAATAACAAACTACTTCCTGCTTTTTAATAAGCTTTTCAGACCTGTAGCCAGCGTCTATATACAAGCACTTTATTAGCAAAACTGTATTTCCCTCACTTATATTAGATTGCTCTTTTATTATCCTGCTGGTAGGATGTTAATCTGCAAAAAATGAGCAGGGAGAAGTCTAAAATTATAGAGAAAAAATACATTTACCAGGCTATAATACATTCACTGAGTGCTTGATGTAAACACATACTAGATAGCATGCTGATAGCACTTTGGCAGAATCAAAGTATTGAAACTCCACACAGTGCATCAATGCTATGGGCTTATCTCACTGTGTTTATGGAAACTAGTTCACAGCATGACCTGCGAAGCTGATTTTAATAAAATTCTCTCCAATCAAGTATTTGCCCTACAAACAGATTAATAAACTGTTGATGGGTGGGGTTAAGTAACCTTTTTGGGTTCTCCCCAGTAAGAAAAGTCTGTTTGGAGTAGGGGACATGCTGGTGATGTTTGCTGAAAAGCCACAAGCAGCTTACTATAAATAGGGAGAGCCAGCTGTTGTGAAGGATTGCTGCACGAACCGGGCTCGTTTAGAGTGAAATTGTAGTTATTTTGTTGATTGCTGTTGCTTGGGGAAAAAAAGACAAAAGGAAGTTATTTAAACTGAAATTATATCTTTCTTTAGGGGGAGGAGCTGTCTGTGGATGAAGTGTTTTAAGTTTTTTTTGGGAGTTTCTTGTTATGTAAAGTGGTATTTGTTCATGACTAGAGGCATGTGTTTTTGGTCAGTCATTTCTACCGTGAAACCGTGCTTGTCAGTCCTAGCATGTTCAGAAAGGTTTGGGAAGTTCCTGAACCCTCCACATGTGGCCATGAAACTAAGTGACAGTGGTATAATGGACAAGGCAAATGCTGCAGAAAAAAAATGCACGAGAGCTAGAAGGTAACGTATAATTATTATGTGCCGCGGCTCTCTGCAGTACATTGTAGCCTCTCATGAAAGAGAAGATAATAAGAGAAGCAGCTGGTAGTATTGGAGAGTCAATCTAATTGATGCTGGAAATGAATTAGCTTCAACAACTATGTTAAGAGACTCAAGATTAGACAGAAAAGGAAAAAAAAGAACAGCCCGTGTGCAGAGTGATCAAATAAAATCATACATGAAAAATGATGGTAAATATTAGTGTTTCAATTACAAGGAATATTAGTAGGGTCCCTGGGCTAATTGTGAAAAGCCAATCAGAGCCAACCCTGCCAGAGGCTGTAGGGTCCTTCACTAAGTGGTCAATTAAGGGAAATTAATGAAAATTCTGTGATGGATTTATTTATCTTATTAGTTATTTGTTAATTGTTACTGCTTTACATATATGAGCCTTAAGAAAAAAAAAATAGAAGAAATAATGGTATAGCTGTTTAGACAGTATATTGGGAGTAGAAATCAGCTCAGCATTATGACAGCTTTCTTTAACAACTTTTAGTGCAAGAGAAAAAATGAAAATTTATATATGCCTATATATATAATATAATATATATATAATATATTTTTATAAATGCCATAGTTATGTCACTAGCTGTGCCTCAATGGGGCTCACAATCTAATGTTCCTGCCATAGTCATAGTCATACCCGGGGGAGAACCTGCAAACTCTATGCAGATAGTGCTCTGGCAGATATTTGAACCTGGGACCCAGCACTGCAAAGGTCAAGGTGACAACCTCTGAGCCACCATGCCATGATGTAGGCACAAAATGCACATTAAAAACATACGTGGAGAGGCATGTACATGTTCTCCATAAATGTACCCTGCACCACCATGCCTTTTTCTCTGGTAAGTAAAATGCCTATTATCTCTCAAATGTATAGATTTCTGAATTGCCCTTTTGCCTATTAAAATCGAAACACGCCGGGAGCCCTAGGCGACTGTGATTATTTATTTATATTCTGTGACTGTGTTCTTCAAATATGAGAACAATATCTTACTGGTTAATACATTTCTATAGTAATGAGTGTATTGTGCCTATTATTAGGCCAAATTTAGTTCACTCTGTGAACCTGTACTTTCACAAAATATGTTGTTTGTATGCCTATAAAGCCCTTTTTTCTGTTTGTCACTATTGAAAGGACTGGCAGATTACCTTTGCTTTGAACTACATTACCAATTTAACTTTGTTATGAGAAGTGGGATAGAAATTGGCACCATTTGTTTTTTGTCATATTTGCAGAGCTGACTCTTCCAGGGAGAAAACTCTTCCAGGGAGCTTGCTTAACAGTAGTTTCAGGTCCAGGTTAAGCAATGTCCCAAATGAATCCTGCATGCAAAGATGTGATAAAGAAAGTAACGAGTGAAGCTCTGTGGAGCAACAAGATCAGGAGCATTGAAACAGGGCTGAGGAGCACTGGTCCTGGGTTCATCTTCTCCCGGTGTTAGTCACAATCTTACTGCTATCCCAGCTGGGATATTGTGATGTGCATCTTTTACCTGGTTGCATGGGGACTGGGATTAGGCACAGTCTTAAAAATATAGGTTTAATAATATAAAGAAACGATTCTCACTACTCAGGTTCGACACCCCTCTCACTATTGGGCCTCCTGTCATGCTACCAAACCAGTGGAGATATGAAAGGGACATCAAAGTGCTGATTTCTGGGGGCATATGGGAAGGTAACTAATCTGAACGATACTGTTCTAAGATGTAGAACTCTGTTAATGAAAGGTCCTGTATAGAGTAGGTTGATCACACTAATAATAGAGATGCTGTACAGGTTCTATTTTCAGCCTGTGACACCTGCCGTGCTACAATTATACCGCCACTCTGGAGACCTGGACAGATATAAAATTTTGCAAAGTTTTAATGTCTTGCTGCTTTGCAGTTCATGATTTACATGAGTATAAATAATATTTAATCATGTTATCTCAACAGAAAAAAGCTACCATATTTAGGAAATTTTAACAAGTACAGATTTTATATTTTTAAGAAGGTATTTGTTGCTTTGCAGTTATACAACATTCCAATAACCCTTTTTTCTTCACTTTCAGGAGAGTTCCTTACACTAAAGACCTTTATAACACAACACCTCACCGCATGAGCTTTTAAATATCTTCTAAAATAATGCCTTGACACCTAAGCCCAACACGCACATTGAAACACTGGAAAGCTGAATCACAAAAATCTAATCCTAAACTTAACCCCACCCTAATTTTTAATACTGGCCCTTGTGTATGTTAAGGCACCATAAAAAAATTACTTATAGGCTACATGTCTGCTATAAATGCACATATCCCCATTATTTTTAATTATTTATTTATTTTAATTTGCGTAATGTCTGGACTTACAATTTACCTTACAACACCTAAAGATGCGCTCCAGGCAAACCACTAACTATATAGTTAGGTCCATAAATATTTGGACAGAGACAACTTTTTTCTAACTTTGGTTCTGTATATTACCACAATTAATTTTACTAATACATATATACAGTTAATTTGCTACAATATTAGGAGTGGTAAAACAGTGGTGGATGATAGCAGAATCATTTCCATGGTGAAGAGAAACCCCTTCACAACAGCCAACCAAGTGAACAACACTCTCCAGGAAGTAGGCATATCGATATCAAAGTCTACCATAAAGAGAAGACTGCATGAAAGTAAATACAGAGGGTGCACCGCAAGGTGTAAGCCACTAATAAGCCTCAACAATAGAAATGCTAGATTGGACATTGCTAAAAAAAAACATCTAAAAAAGCCAGCACAGTTCTGGAAAAACTTTCTTTGGACAGATGAAACCAAGATCAACCTGCACCAGAATGATGGCAAGAAAAAAGTATGGGGAAGGCGTGGAACAGCTCATGATCCAAAGCATAACATATCATCTGTAAAACATGGCGGAGGCAGTGTGATGGCTTGGGCGTGCATGGCTGCCAGTGGCACTGGGACACTAGTGTTTATCCATGATGTGACACAGGACAGAAGCAGCCGAATGAATTCTGAGGTGTTCAGAGACATATTGTCTGCTCCAATCCAGCTAAATGGAGTCAAATTGATTGGGAAGCGTTTCATAATACAGATGGACAATGACCCAAAACATACAACCAAATAAAACACAAGCAACCCAGGAGTTTATTAAAGCAAAGAAGTGGAATATTCTTGAATGGCCAAGTCAGTCACCTGATCTGAACCCAATTGAGCATGCATTTCACTTGTTGAAGACTAAACTTCAGACAGAAAGGCCCACAAACAAACAGCAACCTAAAGCCGCTGCAGTATAGGCCTGGCAGAGCATTAAAAAGGAAGATACCCAGCACCTGGTGATGTCCATGAGTTCAAGACTACAGGTTGTCATTGCCAGCAAAGGGTTTTCAACCAAGTATTAGAAATGAACATTTTATTTTCAGCTTTTTAATTTGTCCAATTACTTTTGTGCCCCTGAAATGAAGTGATTGTGTTAAAAAAGGCTTTAGTTCCTCACATTTTTATGCAATCTCTTTGTTTAACCGACTGAATTAAAGCTGAAAGTCTGCAGTTCAACTGCATCTGGGTTGTTTCATTTAAAATAAATTGTGGTAATGTACAAAACCAAAATTAGAAAAAAGTTGTCTCTGTCCAAATATTTATGTACCTAACTGTATGTTTGAAATATAAAAAATATACACCAGCTATCTTTTCCTACCAAAGGATTTGTGTTTTTGCCATCCAGTCTTGAGATATGCAACGCTCTATTAGTCATAGCCAGACTGATGATCTAACTTTTTTACTGCAATTAAACAATACAACGTGGTCACCCTTCCCATTTTGGGTGCCCATCTCTCGTTTATCGCTACTTTTTAACCTGTGAGAGTGTCCATCAAAAGGCTTATATAGCTGAGGGTGAATACAAAAGGCTTACCAAGTTCAAACAAGTAGTCACACCATATATTATTAAAATACTTAATATTTTAACATAGATTTATGCCTAAACATTCATTAATTTGATTTTTCTATATCTGCTTGAAGTATAGATATATTTTAACTTCCTTTAGTGTAACCCTAACCTTAAATTGAAATCGAATCCCTACAATGGACACAAACACCAGATTATCCTTCTCATGCAGCATTTTATTCTTATCCATGAGACCAGCCATGAAAGAACCAAGTAACTCTTGCACTTAAGACAACCAGTTTCTGGATTATGCTCAAGGAAGTATTTACATTGTGTGAGCAAGCAATCAAACCATTGACAGGCATTTTGGAGAAATAAATCTTCAAGATTCATACAGGGGCACGTAAATTATTAATAATATTATTATTATTAATAAACAGGGTTTATATAGCACCAACATATTACACAGCGCTGTACATTAAATAGGGGTTGCAAATGACAGACGAATACAGACAGTGGCACAAGAGGAGAGGACCCTGCCCCAAAGAGCTAACAATCTCCTCCATCTTTTACTTTCTTTTGCTGCAGAATATTGGTAGTCTGCAAACTATCTATTGTAAGCAAACATAAGAGGCCTGATTTATTAAAGCTCTCCAAGGCTGAAGAGGATATACTTTCCCCAGTGAAGCTAGGTGATCCAGCAAACCTGTAATGGATTTCTTAAAAAGTCTGTTGCTATTTGATAGCAAATGTTTTTAATCCTGGTTCAGATCCATTCCAGGTTTGCTGAATTACCCAGCTTCACTGATGTAAATGTATCCTCTCCAGCTTCAGAGAGTTTTAATAAATAAGGCCCAAGGTGTTTTAAAGCTGCTAAAAACTGACTAAACCCCAACTTGAGGATTTTTTTGTTGATCTTCGGGAAATATAATAAGGATTGAGGATCTTTGATGATTAATTACTTTACAATACAAGCAGCTAGAGAGGTCAGTGAGTCTGTGATTTAAATCCCTGTACCTAAATCGGTTTTCTGTCACTGGAAACGATCTTTCATGATCTCCGTGCTCAGTCACTTATTGATCTGCGAGAACAGACTGATAAACAATGTTGTAGGACCACTGTATAAATACTTGGTTTTTACTCTAGATGATCACAGCTCGGTAAGCAGTAATCTAGCATGTATATATGTATGTATATAGCATAGCTTTAATATTTTATTACTTGTTAAGAACTTGTAAATAATTGAATTTAAAATCTTGTTTGCCAGTCACTGTTAACAACTGATTCATCTCTCCCTCCAGAGTAAGTAGAAATTTTCCTAAATTTGCTGAAAAGAATAAAAGCAATAATAACATTCCAGGCATTATGTAATGTGGTGAACTTTTATTATGAGAAAACCTAGACTTGCAATACAGGGGTTGCAGAAATGTTGACACTTTTGTTGAAAAATTGACACTGTTAAACTAGGTGTCACTATGAAAAAATGCTTTCTAAAGAAAATTGCAAGCATATCAGTTATATTGTTACTGTTTAATAATGAGCTCATATTGGGGTAGCCAATGTAACAATGTTATTGCAAGTATATTGATTAGCTGTGTTATTGGGGTACATATGATTTGTGATGGTTAAATTTGATCCCCAGCCCCCCCCCCCCCCCCCCCTCCTATTGGTCCAAATACAAAACAAAATTTAAATTGATTTTGAGACATATTCTTTTATAGTGACAAGTGTGTTGCTTAGCGTACAGCTGTATTCCAGCAAATAGCATGATGCACAGTGCATGAGACAGCATCCGAGGTGATGGTAATATAACAAGTGGTTTGGTGAATTGCTTGTGATCATATCCATTTGCAGAGTTTACTACAAATAAAACATAAGAAGGGATTCCATTATCTGTGATGTGCTGCCTGTGTTCTGTATTTTCTGACTCAATGATAAGTCTAACAAAGAATGTTTACCACCAGCTAGCTGCGGGGCAGGCACACTGATCTGAGGTGATTTGTAGTTTTGCTTTTCTCCAAACTTAACAAAAACATATTTTGTCTATATACTTACATTGCACATTTTCCAAAGCACATCAAAAATACATTATGGATGACAGAACTAGTTTGATTTAAAGGTGCCATTTTTAGGTTTGTGTGCATGTCATAAGCCTCACACATCTTTCTGTATTCTAATAATACAATATTATCAGTTTACCTATAGCTAGAATGACGAGCCCTGTTAAGGCTGAAGATAGATGAGTAGGTTTATCCTTAAAAATCAGAGGGCGTTCAGGAGATATCTGCCCATTCTGACATAAATCTACAGTACACAGAAAGTGTAGCAATCATTCTAGGACACCTACAATGGAACAGTACTTTTTATTTACTATACCAATATTTATTCATGTCTGAGTAATGTATGTCCTTGTTGAAAAACTTATTCTTCGCATCACCAGCATATTTTTTTTTTAGCAAACGTTTGTACATTTGTACAAATATGTACATTTCAAGGGAAAAATTCTGAGTAATGTTAAGAACCTGATACAGGTCATTTGACTTGGACCACTCTCATTTCTCTAAACACTTTCCCCTTTTAGCTTCCTAAATGTTTTACAGCAGAACAGCTGACAAATATAGAAAGGACTTGGATCATTGTCTTTGTGTATAGTGCTCATACTTTCTGCTCATTTAAAAGAGCGCTCAAAACCCATTTTTTAAAACTTGCCTACCCAACTTCTTCTGTCTTCTGAAACCATCACTACTTCCCACCACTACATATCTCGCATCCTATTGTGTGTGAAATTCCCCCACCTACTAGATTGTAAGCTCTTCGGGGCAGGGTCCTCTCAGCACTGCACTGCGTAATAGCGCTGCACTGCGTAATAGCGCTGCGTAATATGTTGGCGCTATATAAATCCTGTTTATTAATAATAATAATCGTGCCCAAACTTTCAAACTGGTATGTCCGGTTTTTGTAAAAAGCTGCATATTCTAAATATATAACACTTTAAAAATGTTATTAAATGCTTACGGCAAAGAAAGAAAAGTTTTCTATGGGTGTCCCGAAACATTGTAAGAAGTCAGACAGCTTTTGTACTAGATTGGTTTTGTTTCCCTATATGGACACAGGTCTTGTTTGCATTCCCTTTTATTTTATTGCGATACAGCTTTTTATAGGCTGAGAGGTTTTGCTTTATTTCAGATGTAAGGCCTGATTAATTACAGCTCGCCAAGACTGGAGAATATAGACTATCATGGGAGAAACATGGGTGATCCAGCATACCTGGAATGGAATTCTTCATACTCATTTGTTATCAAATGTTTTCAGTGAATGAGATCCATTCCAGGTTTGTTATATCACAAGTTCCCACATGATAGTCTACCTTCTGTAGTTATGGAGAACTTTAATAAATCATGCCCATAGTATACAGATATAGACGTTCAATTCAGAAGTGAACAGTTTATTTTGTCTGGTGTAGTCAAGAAGAAAAATGAGTCCTAAAATCTACTTTTTACATTGTATTTATATGTTTGAAAAATAAATAGGAAAATCACTAAAAAATCTTTGTCTACTAATTTTAATGTTGACATGTTAAGTATAATTTTGATATCCTTTTGAGCTGCGTGTCAAGTATTGCAGGATATATTTCAAACCATCCTAATGCAGTGCTTTGTGTAAGTGGATTATATCACAAAAATGTACAGCACACAATGCAAGTTTATTTACAATGATTACATTGAAGTTACATTTGCTTACATACATTTACTACCTCAAATATTTTTTTTAAAGCTGGGCATACACATATCTAAAGTTTTGCAAAAAAAAAAAACCTTCAGGTAAAAAATATGAATTAACAGTAAGGCAATAAAATTGGTGTCCTTGGAACTGCAAATTAATACAGTATTTAAATTTGTTGCTTCTTACAGAATTCTTGCTCCGATATACTACAGCCCTGTAGGCTGATCCATACAAAATAAGTATTTGGAAGATTATTTCACCTTCATACATGATCCCATCTTCATGGCTTCATGGGATTGTGCCCGAATTTGTCATTTATCATCGACTGTCATTTGTAATTGGTCATGTGATCTCATTATCCACCCTTTATGTCTTACTAGGGTATTTTATTGGAATAGTTATTCTTGCTGTTGAGAGACTGTGTAGGTACCTTTACCCCTATCCTTGGATAGTGTTGCACTCACATAATGATGCAGGAGCACCTTTAGCCCGGCACAATGATGCACCCCCCAGTGCTCATCAGTTACAGCCAGGGCATTTAAACCAACAGAGGCCTGGATCACAGAGCAATCAGTGAGGAAGTAAGTCCTCGCAGGGAGGAAGTGAGGACTTCAATAGGTGCTGCTTTTATACTTTCACATATGCTGAACAATTTTTTTGTTTAAAAAAAAATGGAGTTGGGTTTTATTATCAGTAAATTGTAGTTGTGCAATTATTTGATGTGACCAAGGGTCCCTGCATTTTTTATGCAGTTTTAATATTCTAGGTTTTTTCTCCTATGTAATGCTATATATACATTAATTTATTCTTTAATCCTCAGTCAGGATATATTGTCATGAAAGTTCCTAATGATTTTACTCCTGAATGATAGACTTGAACTTGATTTTCTGCACTGTAGATTTAGCTTTACTGTTCACTGTATTAGTGGCTTTCCAACCCTGGAAGTCTTTAGAAACAGTGTCTGGCACCAGCTTACTATTAGGCAGCAATTAGTATAACTAACAGCTAATATGAAAGAGTAGAACAGAGGTCGTCATAAGACTTCAAAGGTCTTAACAGGTTAAGGTTGGAGGGCAGTCTCTACTCTTGCTTAATCTGTTGCCATATCTGGTGAGATTTGTTGAAATCTTCGCTGACCTTCAACCCCGAGGTGTTGCTTTCTCAGAATGTACCGGTCACATGTCATGTTCTTTATTCCAATCTGTTTAGATGTGCATGGGACTCTGGGAATTACTGCTTTACTTCAGAGTTCATGCACAAATGGACTGACTTAAAACGCTCAAACCACTGCTGGTAGCCAGAAGTAAGACTTCAGTCTTGGCATGCATACCAAGCTACCCAATATTTTATTTATCTTGTTCAGTTTACTTATGGACGTGATGAATACGCACACTACTTAGCTTCTAAATAACAAGGATGTAAGAAATGTGACATACCAGCACTGGGATGTTATATGCCAGTATCTTGAATTATAATAACATGTGTGGTTTTATTAAGGTCTGGTTTTTATTTTCAAGATCAACTTCCATGCTACACAAACTATCCATCCTGAAAAGTGCAGCTAAATGTTTGTGACCCGAAATGTAATTCTATGTTCTCCAAATATTGTACTAAATTATCAATGATCATACTATTTATTTTCTTTCCTGAAAGTTGAAGTTCAATTTAAATTATTACATTTTTAAGTATTGTAGATATCTGCTTTCCACATGCTGGGTGTATTGGATGCTTCAATTGTTTCTGACCTTCATGATACAATTACCCTGTGTCGATTCATGTTTTCTCACCCTCCTTACTTTAATCTATTTACTTTCCAGAGTATGCATTGTGTTGTTTAGATATAAGTAAAGCAAATTTGCAATTATTGTCCTTTTTCTGGGTATTTTGGTTCAGGACGTAAACCTCTGACAGGCTTTCCATCTTTCCTTTAAGTGAGGAAATTTCTTCTTCATAAATCCTTACCATGGCTGTGATAAATGCTGCATGACTTTTCATTTGTATTTTTTATTGTCACTGTCTGGTATGAGTTCTCCATACATTCCTTTGAAGGAAGTGTTAGAAGGTGAAATACACAAATAAACAATACTTCATTTCTGGTGTTTCTGTCACAGGCCTAAAAAGTGAGCTGATTTCTCCCCAGTGGGATCATGGACAGCAACCTAAGAGAACCATTGATCTTTTCTGTAACCAAATGAGAAAAAAAATGTTTAGAGCTTTAGTGATTTCCATTCTACCTACATTTTAGCTGAGTTTCCAAGATGCTGAAAAATAAACCTGCAGCTTTTACTGTCATGCTGGGATTTTTGGGGGAGCTTTTCATGTGGTTGCAGTAGGTCCAACACACAATTAGCCACATTACAAAAATGCAGGATGTTTTCTTTAATAGCCATTCTGTGGTAAATGCTACATCCATTGACACCAGATGCCTGCAGAAAATGGTTTAGTGTTTAGCAGATCTCCTTATCTTGCAACAGACCTACTCTCCTCTAAAATATTTAAAATGTGAAAATTAGTATTCATCCAAGTGATAAAAGTTAATGCTACTTCCCTGCAAAAAGCTTTCCCAACAAGAATATTCTGTGAAAGTAGCTCCCCTTTGACCCCAGTTCACTGGTGTCCTGATCTGAATCAATTGGATTTACGTTGTGGTAATTTAAAGCAGCAGTTAAAGTTTTACAAATCAGTGGCTACTTATTAAAACGCACTAAATTTTTCCCTTTCACAAACTAGCCAAACTAAATGTTATGTGCACTCCCAAAACCAGCTGTATAATTTTCCCTCAGCCTTCATTTTCCTTCTTAAAAATTAGCTGAGATTTACGGTAATATTATTATTATTCAGCATGTTCAGTTGTTATTTCTTGATTAGAGAATTAAGCCTAAGATCTGTTGAAATGGTATATCAATCATGGCCTAAAACACCTCACTGAAGTGACACATTAATATAAAGTTGGGAACAAATCTTTTTCTCTTGAATGTTTTTCTTACATAACGGTTTATATGTTCAGACCTGATCTGTGACATGTACTCTACAGTTAAGTGCCATTAATCCATTTACAGCTGCTAGCTGCAAAAAGCCAAAATTACTAGTTAAAGAATTTATCAGATGTTGAGGGGAATTTACACTCTCCAGCATTGTTCAGCTTTTAAATGTTAAGCGAGAAGCATTTGCAAAGGCTTAAAGTCAGCCTTTTTATTTTTCTTAAAATAGGGGGTTAGTTTGGCAACAGCCCTTGGTTCTGAGCCGCTTGGCTACAGTCCAACGTGCTGGTTGTTTGGCCACACTTAGTTCCACATGGCTGGCTCTAGATGGCAGAAATGGCCTAGCTCTTTATTGACCTATTGCCCATGACACTCCCACCTCATTCTCAAGGTTTTCATCCCCATCAGAACCCAGAGAGACTGAATCATTGCAGCTAAAATTCAAGAATCATTCCTTTGTTAGGCCAACTAAACACTGTATTGCAGAGAAGGTGTCTGTTCATTTTAGATGGAACTCATTAAATCGCGCATTTGACTTCATAAATGTATGCTAAATTTCACATTCTGATGCATTATTTTCTACGTCTTTACATGCTGTGCAACAATGGCTTGATACCATTGGCATTACTTAATTGTATTTATAAAATTTTAAACATAAACCGAGCAAAGAAAGCTGATTGCTAGGTGCACACAAAAATAAGGTTCTTTAAAATAAAAATGTGTAAAAACATATTGCACTGATAAAATATCTTGTGTTTTAGTTCAACATGCAATAAAGTTAACTATCTTGAGATGTGTTTTACGTAATAAAAACCTTGTTACTATGTTGAGTTCATAATTATCTGTAAAAATAGGTCCTGCCGATTGGAAACCATAAACTCTGCAGTAATTATTGGTAGCCAAGGCATTACATAATCTAGGCATTTTAAGCTAATAGCTGGGACATAGCAGCTTTTTTTTCTTAATAGCAAACAGCTTTTTTTTTTTGTTCAAAATTATATCTTTTGTAAAAGTGAACCTGTTTCCAGATCACAAAAGTATTTCCACATTCTGAACAAGTAGTTAACCACTTCCCTTCCATCCCAAGGTATACAAATCCTCACTCTTTTTTCATATATGTTTTATTGCACCAGAATCTTGGTAAGCTGCCAGCTCTTTTGATATAAACAAATGCCAGATGTTTCTAAACTGTTAGAAACTGGACACTAGAGTCTCTGTTCTAACCTTTAACGATGCTTGAGAATGAATAACTTAACAATACAAGCACCTAGATAGGTCAAGGATGGCTTCTATTAAAGCCCTTATGGAGCTTGTTAAAATAGTTTGCCTCTGGTCTGCACACAAGTGAATGATAATGCGAACACAAGTCCTGTTGATTACTGAAGATGTGAATTGTAATGATATGTGTACTTTGTTTCATATAGACATTATACAGGAGCCAGCCATACTTATGTGATGTAATCCTGTTTTATTGAAGCCAGTTTATGCAGTTTCGTATGGAGTGCATTTCCTCTTCTTTTTACAAGACGAAGATGTTATGTGATGGAAGGTAGCATGCTGTTTATTGATCTCTATTGTTTCGCTATAGAATAAGTCATTGGAAAGGTGAGCATACACAGTTCACATGATGAATAGGGTGTGTGTGATGCAGATCAAACTGCAACAGCAGGCCCTACCACTTTACTGGGTTTAGTAAACAGTTGCTGGATATGCATAGTTCATGAGTAATTTTATTTCACCTACATATAGCTTTGCAACTGCAGGATTTTCTGCACACAAACATATTTTACAAGTGTGGCTCTGTACAAAGTAGATGCTGGGAATACTTTGAGGTTGAAGTACCAAAGATATGACCCATGACGATTGTGCCTTCCCAATCTAATCAAAGCAGGCAGTGGCAGAGAGGTAATCTTGGTGCTTTGCCTTATTGCAGTATAAAATAGTCCGCAAACGATACTGTCTGACAAGGCTATGTTTACTAAAGTCTTGACAGGCTTGTGTTTTTTTCTATCTGAAGTGAAATGAATGTGTGTTCTGGAGCATGAGCTCTTACAGTAATGGGCAAATATGCAGTGCTATCAGTTGCCCACTACTTCATACGGATTTACTAGACTTACTTAGTCTTACTAAGTGCAGGGGCAAAAGTTTAAATTCAATTTTGTGGGGAAGTTTTCTCACCCCTTTAGGGCATTGTCACATGAACAGTTTTTGATCACTTGACTACACAGCCAAGTATCTCCCCACCTGTCTTGTAATTCATAAAAACTTTTTTTTTCTAAAATTGGTTTCCACTGCAGATAATACAAGTACAAGTAAAATCCTACACAAAACATATTCAACTTCTGCCAGAATAGCAAGATTGCATCCTTAATCCTCTTCTATTTCTCTGTTGAAAATGTCCTTGGCAAACTAGCACACTTCAGATATGTATTCTGCCCTAATGCAGGTCTTCTATGGGCCAACAATTGCAAATTTGTCTTTCCTGACCACCATTCCTTTATCCAATAGTGATGTTATCTGTACAGATCAGTGAATACTAATACAGCTAGAATTTTTAAGGTCTGTTGGGGGTGGCTGTCATTTGAATTATTAAATGTTTCTCTAGCCCTCTATCTAACTACTGAATGTTATGGTTGTCTCAAGAAAGTTCTGTAAGGTTGAAACTGCTCCTTAAATACCAATTCACCTAATACAAATTAATCATTACCAATGTTTTCATTTCTGTTTATTCTGTGTGCTTAATTTAGTGGGTATTTAAATCAGCAATTAGCTCAGTTTTTGCTGACATTTACCTGGTAAATGAAATTGGATAAATGATGCTGCAATATATTTATTTAATAATTGGGCTTTTATTATTGTATTCACTATGTTTCTCATTTCAAAAATATTAAATCAGATAATTTTTTAATGTTTATAATTAGGCCTGGGTATGCCCCATAATGCCTTTTACAACCTTTACGTGAAAGTTGGTTCCAGCAATCCTATTACTCTACATATGGTGACTTTAGAGAGGGCTACATCGTGTCACCAGTAAGTGAATGTGATCAATGTGTGTTGAAACAATAAACTGAATCTACAGCAGGGAGTAGAACTGATAGGCAGAGCAAGTCCAGAGAGGAAAGGCTTTTATCATCCCTCTGTTACAGGCATGTACCTTGTCATTAGATAAAAGGTCAGCAAGCTGGCAGGTACGTGATCCTTTGTTTGACATTCTTATATAACATATCGTAGTCAAATAATTTCAGGCATTGTTTTTTGTCACAGAAAGATAATCTTTCCTCAAGCGTTGTGAATAAGTTTAAGTAGCTGTCTCATCTAATGGAAAAGGTCATAACATAAGAAAGTGCCACTGGTTAGTGTTGGTTGACACACTGCCCTGCTTGTCTAATTTGATTACACACCGCATTGTAGCCTCTAGCAAAGCTGATTTTAACGATAATCAGCTTCTTAACCTTTTGAGAACTAATGTAAACACTACCCACTACTGGTTAATTACGTTTCTCTGAAATATATAAAGTGCAAAGGTAAAAGTGTACAACTAACACCTGTTGTGACAGGATTACAGAAGATTTTCTCCTACCTTTTTATATTATGAATTATTTATACCTCACTCAGAGAAGCAGATTTTAGGGCACTAACCATGTATCGTACTAATCTGCAAACTCTGAAGAGTATGTGGATCAGTATAAGGATGACCAAACAAAGCCCAGTTCAAGCATCTTTAATGGTGAGGAAATGATTGTCTGATACTCTATGCTTACCACATCTGCTTGGAGTCATGGTCATTGAGGTCTACTTTTCTTGTAGTTCAATAAAATTGTTATATTTGTTATCTAACTATCTCATACTTTTTTATTTTATTCTATAGGCCAATTAACTGTTTATTTGCATTGGTATCCTATGTCCTGTATTATATTTAAAGATAAGTGCTAAAGCAGCAGTTGCCAACCAGTGGTCCACAAGAAAAGTTTGGTGGTCCGCGGCTCTGACCAGTGCATCCCCCTGCACTACTGTCCCCCCAGGATGTTTAGCAAGCAGGTCAGAGCCTGCGATGGGAGAGTGGGCAGGGTTCTGGCATCATGACCTCACTCCGGTGGAATTTTCTTCCCCTTTAAATGACACACGGCTCCCCACGCATGCGAGGTCCAGATTCCAGACCTGGCGCATGCGCACTCGTTTCTACTACACACTGCCGGATAATTTAAAATGATGAATTTAGTGGTCTGTGAGGTCTGAAAGGTTGGCAAACACTGTGCTAAAGGGTCCTTGCAGACATTTAGCATTACACCCCCGAATCTTCTGTCTTCACCTCCTCCTCAGCAAAACACAACCTCCTGTTCCTAGTCAGCAGTACTTTATACCCCCATTGATAATGTAGCACCTCCTGGTCTGCTTGCCTCCTCAGTGTTTACTGCCCACCACACACTCTTTTACATTTTATATTCTCTTTCTGCGTGTTTTCTTCTTTCCTCCTTTATTGTCATCTCGTGCATACACACTCAATCACAGCATGTAGTCAGAGAGCACTCAGTCACACTTCTGACACACTCATGTGTTGTTACCTTTGCTGGTACCCTGAGCCAGTTCAAATGGAGATCATATATAAACACATAGGAGGCATGATGGGTCTAATTGACTTATGATGTCCCTGTAAAACAACTTGTTTTGACCATAACAAAAACATTGTATATGCTGTCATAGCTGTCTCTTCCCGTCAGTGGGTATAGGGTCTTATCTTCCACACTTACCTCCTGTGTACACTGGTACCTGTCGTATCTGTACACTTCTCTCCTGCACATACTGCCTGCCTTCATTCCTCCTGCATTGCTCTCCTGCACTTCCCACTGCCATACCTGTCACACACAGCTCACCATGATAACCTCTGCATTCCTCTTGTACACACCTCCCATTTAGACACTTCTTTACTTCTTTTTAATATTTTTATTAAAGTCTGTTTGGGTAAAGCCATATTGTTGCTAGATTTTAAAAGTAAATTACAATTATTTTGGCATTTAAGACCTATATTAAAATTCCCATGTTTGTGAATAGGGCATATATTAGGACTACCAAATGACGTTATTTTACATATTAGAAATGATATGTTGGCTTACTATAAGGTAAAAAAAATGCTGCTTTAATCTCAATTTATTTCTTCTTTTCCTGGAAATTTGATTTGAGTTCAGAGTGTAGAGCTTTGGTCATCATGGATTAAAGTGCCTTTTTAATTATTAGCAGTGCTATCATCCTATTCCTTTTATTTTAGTTGTTATAATATTTTCATTGTTGATTTGGATTTACTTGTTAGGTGAATATTAGGTTTAGGAGCAAAAGTAAGTCAATATTTTTTTTTCAGCCCATTAACTGTGCAGTATGCAGGTATTTGTAATAGAGACCTTGTAGACAAAGCACACAAACCCCATTCTAGCTACATTTTAAGTATACAATAAAAATGTTCTCAACTGTGTGTGTATAGGAAGCCCACTGCACTAGTCCTCAAACACAGGTTTGACATTTTAATTGTAAATGTGGGTCCAGTCTGAAGGTTAAAAAAAATTCCACCAATTGTTGCATTTGTTTGCACACAAAGGTACAACAGTAAAAAAAAAAAAAAAAAAAATATATATATATATATATATATATATATAAATCCAAGAAAAAAAAAGTACTATGTTGTAGCTTGCATTTATTTTTGCATGATCAACATGTATTTTTCTAATATATATACACAACCTAAAGGGAAGAACTAAAACACTCACTGGGATTTACATGGAGTTTAATGGATGAGAGTAGCAGAAGAATAGCCAAACTCCCAGTATCAACATTTTCTGAGGGGGGGGGGGGACTCTGCAATCTGCAGGTAAAATAAATTCTATGAAGGCCAATAGACTATATTTCCGAGTATACCACATTTCTGTCTACCTGATTGGATTTGAAGTGAAGTCCTATAGATTATTTTAATTTAGCTCCTTAGTAAATCGGCCTACACATATGTCAGTAATCTCCTATCTTTGGCTTTCAGGTAGCTACACAACTTTGATAAAAGCAAGCACCAAAACATATCCAAGCAATGCTTGCTATTTGTAAGTTGAGATTTGTTGACTTTGTGATACTCATTAAGTTTTCTGTATGATTGTTTCTCAATAGAAAAGGAAACATTTTTTTAAACATATATACATAAGGAAGAAGAATGCTAGGAATTCTTGCAGTGCAAAATTAGAGTGTAACTGTAAAACTCATCATGTTCTGTAATAGACTGTCTGTCCCTGTGATGACTGTGTATAGAGCTGTAAATGAAGTTTGAACATAATTCCACACAGGAAAAGGACTGTATTATGCGATTTTTCAATAGTATCATATTTGAATAGTTTTTCATGTTGAATTTGTAATGTACAAGTTCCTGCAAATTTTGTATGTAGCTTTTGTATATTAAAGACTGGTCATTGTAGCTGTTTTTCTATGAAATGATTTTTGATGGCAGGTTTTCGTAATGTACTTCCTGCAAATCACTTTATGTGAAATGAAGTTCAAATGTCAATGAAGAGTGAAACGGCACTGGTCTTGTCATTTTACCCGTATTGTGTAGCAGTGAATAATCATACAATGCTGACCTTATTTAAGAAAATGAAACAATGCAGTTTGTTATCACAAAATAAAATGGTTAATTTCCTTTCATCTGTAATCTATAATTTTAATCAAAACTGTGTATGAGTAATTGAAATTCTGTTATGGCTGCTTGATAACATTAAATTCAATGAACACATCAGTGGCCTACTAGATCAATATTTTTAATATGTGTGCAATGCAGTGCTGCAGATTTTTTGGCTAATAGATCGCACCCATATTGATTTCCATGGGAAATGTTAGACTAGTAGTGAAATAATTAAAAAAGAGAAAAAAAGGCTGGGTTATTGGTGTGGAATCTTAAAGAAGATAGAAGTATAAAAAATTGGTTATTGACTAAATTGCTGGGGGTGAATGAACTTTGGGCACATGCAATAAACAGATTCATACTGAGTAGCACCACAACCTTCTCAACCTAAAACAGTCAATAAGCTATTAAAACAATGCAAATTGTGGTAAAAATACCATGCTGTGCATATATAAAAAAAAGGAAGAAATGAAACATCCCATTGAGGCTTGGAGTTACCAAGACCTATTCACCTGTGCTTCAGAGCTACACATGGAGGCCCTTTATAAATTCAGCAAAATAATTATTTTCCCTTTTGTGTACTTTACTACAGTTTTCTGCCAAATGCCTCCCGGGGTGTAGGATCAAGGTAAAGTGCAAAAAAATTATAAAGTGGATGAATTGGCTAAGCAGTTGACAAAACATGTCCTGTGTCTAGAGTCCAGAATGTATATCTGCCTGAAATGTATTGTTATTGTTGTGGTATGACAACACTGCCACTGCTGCACTGAAGTCCCAAGCAGGGTTGTCAGGTCTGCCCGAGTTCTCCTGTGCTGGACAATGATATCCCTTTCCTCTTCCTCAAAATTTGTTGTTTACATTCTTGATACTGTTCCTCACAAGCTTCCTTTCTTTCCTCTGCTAAATGTTACTGTCATGGAGTCAGCCATGCCAGCGCTGTCACAGTATATCATACATACATAGATTTATTTCCCAGGACAACAGTTCTGTTGGCCTAACTCCCAAGATCCTGCCAATGTACTTTGTATCGGCACTTCTGGGAGATGAACTTCATGGAAATGTGCTTCGGTCAATTACATTGAATGCCATATTTTATAAGATATAGCAGATTCTGTTTGTGCCTTTAGAAACAAGAGAAAATGAACAGTTAATGTTGGGACATGCTATAAAAGGGGGCAAGAAGGTGTGGAGGTAAATTTGGGTGATACATAGAGACTTGACTTTGGATTGCAGAACAGTTCTTGTGCTTTTTCTGTTCTGCTATTTCTAGTTTTTTTATGACTGCAGAGAATTGTCCAGATTTTGAAGCAGTTGGAAGTCAGACTGCAGTGCACAAAGGATACAATAAATGTTTGACTTACCTCTAACTTTAGAAACAGATCTAGAAAACATGAACATTTTCTAGCAGAACTACTTTGAGGGAAACAATTACATATAATTATGAAAAAAAATAATTAACACTGCGTCTTCATACTTTACATAATTTTCTGGTTCTATCCTCTTCTACTCACAACTTTCTCTGTTAACCTGGTCATGTTCCTCTCATTGGGCCTGATTTATCAAAGCTCTCCAAGACTGTAGAAGATACATTTTCATCGGTAAAGCTGGGTGATCCAGAAAAACCTTGAATGGATTTCCTAAATGTAATTTGCTATTTGATAGGAAATGTTTTCAGTCCTGGACCAAATCAATACCAGGTTTTTTGTGTCACCCAGCTAAACTGATGAAAGTGTATCTTCTCTATCCTTAGCGAGCTTAAATAAATCAGGCACTTTTAAAGAAGAACCTGGATGATCCAGCAGACCTGGAATTTATCTGGTCCAGGGTTGGAAACATTTGCCAAATAACAGTAAGAAATCTATTTCAAGTTAGCTGGATCATACAGGTTCACCTATGATAGTCCATCTTCTCCAGTCTTTGAGAGCTTTGATAAATCAAGACCAATGTATTAACAAAATTTCATTTTTTTTTTCTTTCCATTAAATGTTTTATACAGCCTATCAAACCCTAACTCAGGACTGGCCAATTCTGACCCTTGTGGGCCTGGATCTGCACACATTTTCTTAACCTTAACAGGCAGAAGTAAATTTAGTACATTTTGGTTTCCAGACAGTTGCTGTTTATATGAAAATTCCTGCCTGTTTGTGGCCTTCAAGAACTGGAGTTGGACTTGGATTTGCCTCCTATCATTTCCCAGTTACATCTTCTTACTATTGTACTTAAATCTGGACACTTTGACCTCCCTTACATGTTGTATTTATTATTCTACTATTTCTATAATTGTATTAGGGCAGTGCCTTTTTACCCATGCCATGTGTTTTTAAATTCATTGACATTTACTATTTGAAAAATTATTTTATTTTAGTAATTATTAGAAGTTTTTAATATTAAAATACATTAATTTTTTAGTTCTGTTATTACATTTAGAACTGCGTGTAAAAACAGCATAATTTTATGATTTTTTAGTGACTTCCGTACTCCTGGAGATACCCGTTAGGCATTAGTGTCAGTAGTTCTTTTACAGGGCAGAATTAGTAATTTTTTATAAGGATAAAATCGAGTAGAGAGCGGTCCCTAACTGTTTTATTGAAGAGTGCACAATTTTTTGCCAATCAACAAATACATAGACTGTAAAGGTATACTTTTGTTGAACAATAAATTCTATCTTTTTGTTATCCAATATTTGCCATGGACCCCCAGTTGGTCCACTTGATCGTTTTTGTGACATTACCAGAGCCATTGTCATTGTGCTTTGAAGTTACTGTATGCTTCATTTTGTTCTGGAAGCCTAAATGTGAAACTTCAACAACTCTTACATTTTATGTTATAGAAATGGTATACAAAGAGCCTTAATTTTTTTTACCTTCTTTAAACTCAACATGATGTCTAAAAGAAAGAACTGCCTAGAATTCAGTAGTGACTAGGATACCAAGTATCAGACCATTTACATTCTGTCCACTGAATCCATACCTCCTAATTGTCACTCCTTCTGCTATGTATTTACCTGAAGTCATCACTGGAGCAGAGGCTTTCAGCATCTTTTAACTATAGAAACTCATTTATCCACACACATTTTACAAGAGTTTCTTAGGTTAGTCACAATTATAGTGAACGATAGGTATTGTGTATGTGTGCTTTGGGGAAGGGAGCAGCACAGGAATATGTGCTTGACCATGTCAGTGACAAAGCCTGGGGTTTTCTTAATTCACTCCATGTTCATTTAGATCTGTGAAGTATGTGTGCTGTGTAAAAAAAAAAAATGTGTTCTTGTTTTGTTTTTAGTATACAATGCTTTTTTGTAGTTCATGAATATTTGAAGCCTGTGGTACAGATAACATACCAACAAAAAAAAAAATGTGTTCTTGTTTTGTTTTTAGTATACAATGCTTTTTTGTAGTTCATGAATATTTGAAGCCTGTGGTACAGATAACATACCAACTAAAGTTTTCTTTAGGTATACTGGTGCTGCAGTGTTCAGTGTGAAGTTATTTCTGCTTGCCAGTCTTAGATAATAACAAAACAGCACACATAAAATCCAAGCTGCTTTTAATCTTTTTTTTTTTCTTTCTTGGTAGAAATTCTTTCTTTAACCCTACAAAATGATAATGGAGGCTGTGCTTGACTCCACACCAATTTGTCTGAGTCTCCCCAAGTCTGTTTATAAACTAATCCCATTGCTCAGTGAGTATGTATAAGTACTAATTGGAGCTGCCAGTAGTGACTCTGCAGGAAACTAATTCTACCTTCTAATTACCCTTATGGTGGAAAAACTCCTAATAGGTTAGATAAAGCTCACTTTGTCTGATGTTTCTGCATGTCGGCTTGTCTGATTTATCAGTTTGAAAACGGCATGGACTCATTAAACCTCTTCTATGGACAAAATCTATTTGTCATTGTCTCCATCTGAGTGCTGTTCATGAAGCCATCTTCCCTATGCTGGCTCGGGCTGGGGGTAGTGTCACATGACTACATCCACCATTGAAGTCTTTGCATAATGCAAGCTGTTGAATTGTTTCTTTACTGCAAGCGCTTTCTTCAGTTCCCATAGCAAATGTATCCAAACTGCCATGCTGCTTTTCAAATTAGAGAAAATGATTTCCCTATGGATTGGGCATCTGCCACTATCATACGTGTATGTGTAATATATACATATATATATATATATATATATATATATATATATATATATATATAGTGTTTGTATGTATATATATATATATATATATATATATATATGAGAATGTAAAGTACAAGAGGGAGGGGATAAGGCTTCTTTGTTACAATTATTTTTATCTGATTGTGGCCAGTTCTCTCTGTAGTCATTTGTTTTGTTCTTAAGGATAAGTAATGTGGGCCCTTAATAATTGTTTTGTTTGTTTTATAATACTTTTTTGTTTTTGTTTTTTTAAACTCATTCCTGTCTAAAAGGATTCTGTCATTCATTGGAGTTTTATTATTGCTTATATATTATTGGTTATTTATTATTGGTATTTTTGTGAGTATTCTCTTTATATAAAGTTTATCTTGTAAATTTTTATCTGTGTTAATCCAAACAAGTCATACTGTATATTGCCCATTTTCATCTCACTGTTCAGCCTTTTTTTCTGTTGTCAGAAATTCCACTGCATGGTTGTGATTGAAATGCCTATGTACTGTATGAGACAAGAGTAGGGCAGAACAGAGAGGCCTCCCTGCTAAATAGCCTAGAATTATGATCATTTATGACTCTGGAAACAATGCATAGCAAGATCTTCTATTTATCATCTATGTTATACCTACCTATTCTTGGAAAACATCCTGGAGTTTGTGTTGTGCCCTGAATGTTTTAAACCACATTGAGAAGGAATAGGGTAAAAGTATAAAAGCATTCCGCAACATGCTGGCAATTGGTTGTGTTTAGTTCTTGGTGATGCACTTGTTAATAGTGTTTTTTTGCCGGTAATATATACACATTTGTTGTTTTATTATGTTAGGAAACTTTAAAATAGGAAGTGACTACACATGGACTACCAAATATTGAAATATTTTATATATTGCAGTGCCTTAGCTTGCTAAATTGCACAGAAAAGATAAGATTTTCTTATTTTCCTATGAAGGAAATAGGACTTTTTTGGTGCACATAAATATCACCACAATATACTTTTTATAAAAACTTTTTCTGTATTTTATTCTTGTTACAAAACACACTGTAAAAAAAACATACAGACACCTCAAAAAACATTTTTCTCTTTTTAGAGTATAGTATCTTTTACATACAGTTTATCTTTTGATGCCATTAAACTGTCCTTGATGCATTTCCCCACAAGGGCTTCCTCAGAAGGACATGTGTTAGTAGTAATTAAAGTTTCTTTACCTCCTTCAATAAAACAAAAGAGAAATATATATAATGCTATGATTACAGCCTTACATGGCATAAGGTTGTATAACTTGGATGGTGATAGGATAGGTGGATGGATAGGTGACTATTTTATTATATATTGCACAGAAGATATACATCCTTGTATAGTGTGTTGGAATTAATATTTTTTTTTTCTTTAATACTGGAAAAAAAATTTAGTTGGCGCTACCAGTGGTAGGGTTGGTATTCACCAATATGTATATTTTCCTAATGTAAGTTTTCGCCATCCAGTTTAATAAATCATCCTTTTTGGGTGAGAGCTAGAACAACTTTTAAAGAAAAAGTTAAGATTGTCATATTATCTCTATGCATTTAATAATTATTTTAAAGTATTAAAAGTGCTAAATATAACCTCAGCTTATAAATGTTATCATATTTCATTTTAACAAGTTTACTGCTTTTTCTGCTTTTGAAAAGTGGCAACATGTCAACATACCTTCTGGTCAGGTAGTGCCTGCATGATTGACCAGTCTATAGCTAACATAAGGACACCCAAATACATGAGTAGTCACAGTTGCACATATGATCCAACTGGCTACAGTATGATAAACCAGTTCTTTCATGAACAAGAAGCCAGAGATAATCACTGCCCGCAGACTCTACTGGTGAAAACTATATTAAAATTAATTCAGAGAACAGCCAGACTGGTTCAAGCTAACACATATAGGCTATGATAATTCAAGCAGCCATCCATTATTCCATTATTCCTAAATTTCTTTGTGTGTGTACACTTGGCCTTATTAGCAATATTATACTATGACTATGGTAGGGACCTTAAGATTGTGAGCTCCTCTTTGTGTGTGCAGTGACATGACTATTAACTATGTAAAGCGTTTCATAACATGTTGGTGCCATATAAATGAAAATATAACTAATGTACTAGCAACTTCCATCTCTATAGTCCTACATATACTCTCATTTTTTGCATTAGTTTTGTAGAATCTAAATATTAACTCACTCAAATGGTAACACCCAGTACTCTCAGGAATTCACACAGATCTCAGCATATACACTTTGTCCTCTTCCCTACAATGCACATTTGTGTGAGGATATCTGTAACTGGAGGTGTGGCTGTTACTCAGCTCTGCCAGAACAGACTAATGCATTATGAGGAATGCAAAAAGCATTTCTAAGTAAAACTCAGTCAGAAGAAATAAAATGGAGAGCAGGACTAAGAAAACCTGTTACTGGGTTTTAGGAGAAAAGCAGAAAATAAACATGTGTGTTGTGCATTTGTGTAACAATAACATATAACCAAAGGATTAAATATTAGAATTAGGGGAAGGAAGGTTGTTGTTCAATTTGCTCTTGATATTGGTGGAGTCGCTAAAAATGGCCAGTTGTCTATTTTAGTACTGTGTTATAGTATTGAATCGGAATGTGTTTTCATGACCCCTGTTCTCACTTCACTGGCGGTTCACTGACCCAACAATGTTTCTCTAGTCTCAGTTGTATTAATAGTAATTAAATTCATAGTGTTGCACATTACTGTCCGTATTTCCTGTTTAATCAGTACAGAGAATCTTACAAGTACAGCTGAAAAGGGCAAACAAAATTAAGGCTTTATATACCAAAACAAGTTTGATTTGCTAATCTCCCAGCATTCCAAAGTACACAAATTTGTTCCACCAAGTTTTCCGATGGCTTGCAGATGGGCAATGATTAATCAGAGAGCTAACTGTGAAGTAGTTTGCAATTAAACTGGAAAGCTCTGAAGCATGCTAATTGAATCAGAAAATTAGAGACACTGAGTAGTAATTGGCTATTTCTCATGCAGCAGGTGCCAGGCCACTCATCTGTGGAACAAGGTATTTAAGGCACATTAGCAGTAGTAAAAATACTTCTTGATATGGAACAGTTAGATTTTCTGCTCATTTTCACTACTGATGTCAAAACATACAGCTGTGGATTTCTCAAGGCTTTGCAAGTCATGTTCATCAGAATTAAGCAAGGTGAATTTGGTGAGCCTGCAGAAAAAGGCCACAGGATCAAGCCAATATAAACTATGTACATGATTCCAAAACCATAAAAGTGCACCTGCCACTAAGCATATAAATGATATTTTGCAAAGGAGGGTAAAAAACAGACCATGTCTATGTTTCTCAGTAAAGTTTGTGTTTTCTGTGTGTATATATTTTGAAAATATGTGTTTAAACCTAGCATCCACCAATAATGTTTACCTTCGCTCTTCTTCCTTAGCAGCTTTTGGGAAGTTAGTAAATAACAACCCAATATCTAGGCAGATAAAAGATGCTAAGAAGTGTCTGGATTTTAGTTGCATGCAACATATGAAAAATAAATTATCGTGGGTAGCTAGAAATTGATCTCCTAGGAAGTCTAAGTGTAATTACTCATCTAATTAACAATTTCTGATTGTGAGAACAGTATGAAACTTAGTTTTGATATCACAGGCTCTTTTTTTACACTGTGTTGCTTTGTTAACAAATAGAAGGATAGAAGCAGCTTTATTTCAATGAAAACATCCAGAAATGGAGACATTTAAGAGTTCTATATGGGGGCCAAATGTACAGGCATGCTCAGAATATTTCAGCTGTGATCTATCAACTTTGCAGCAGTCAGTGAGCCTGATTTATTAAAGCTAGAGAAGATACACTTTCATCAGTGTGCCTCAGTAATCCATTGAAAAAAATTGCTAACAAATAACAAATTACTTTCAGGATTTCCGGATCACCCAGGTTCCCTGACGAAAGTGTATCCTCGCCTGCCTTGGAGAGCTTTAATAAATCAGGCCCAGTGTCTTTAAGTTTTTGTTTGCTTCAAATTGTTTTGCATTCCAATACAAATCTATAGCAGGGCAAAACTCCCTTAAACTGGTCAAATGCAGGTCCGAAAGATGTCAACTGACCCAGTCCGTTAATTCTAAATGACTTCAGAATTATCTTCATCTGATGTCAAGCTGATACCTTTGATAAAAGATCAAATTTGGACATTTAAAGTTAAATACAAATATTTATATATTTTTACACAGAGAAAAGAGATAACTTAAACCAGGTTTTATTTCTACTATTAACAAATACATTGTATTTTTTTTACTTTTTATCTTTTAGACATGTTATTTTGTTCAAACCTTTTCATCATCATTTTGCTAAAAGGAAGGAAAATCCTAAATGAAGTTAAAGTAATTTGTAACAAAAGCGAAAAAAAATTTACAGAAGTACAGATGCTAATGATAGTGTTGTGTGGATAATGGAGAAGAAAAGTGGATTTAAAGTGACTGACATAAATTATAGATTGTAAACAGTGTATGTGGGGTATTTTATAAGTGAGCTTCATTTAAATTAAGACAGGGATTTTGCTTCTCAGTAGATTATGTGCCTTCATTAAGTTTTAAATCGCCTTTATAATATTTTATTAAATTCTCTTGACAACTCATCCATGGGGAATTGAAAAACTGAAGTCTGCAGTAGCACTAGGTGCCATTATGCTGTCCAACTGTTGCATTATGATATGTCAGCTTTGTTTGCTAGCAAAATCACCGCAGGATTTTGTGTGTTGAAGAGAACATCGGAAAAAATGTTATATAAAATTGTCAGGCTCCATGTTTATCCTGGAGAAAAAAAGTAGCCCTGGCAATGGTCCCCATTGGAGGTAATACTAGTACATTGTTCCAGACAGACAGGTCTGTGCTTTTGGCAATAAGCAGTATGATTATTAATCTATACTAAGACCTGCCAGTCTAAAGATGGCATACCTGTCTTTATGTCAGTCATTGCAGTTTAGCTTGTTAGGTATTACAGTTGTGTAACAGTCTGTGTAATCTGAACTTGTTGGCTCTTACTCAGTGGCATACAGAAATCAATAGTCCTAGACAGAGTGCCAAAGCTGCTTTTAATAAACTTTTGAGTACACACAGTTTGAAAGCTCTGTTTGGGTTTATGTATATAATGAAGGATTTTACAATGGCCTTGCGCCAATAAAGCTGCACTAATTAGAGACTCTCACCACTTTGAAACACTATTTCATAGACTATAAAGGGGATATTTCCCAGCATAAATTATTATTTTTATTATATAGGATTTATAAAGCGCCAACATATTACGCAGCACTGTACATTAAATAGGGGTTGCAAATGACAGACAAATACAGACAGTGACACAGGAGGAGAAGACCCTGCCCCGAAAAGTTTACAATCCAGGAGGCATTGATGAATATCACATTAGTGAAGAATCCATCAAAGCTGTGAATATTCAGATCACCAAATTTACGACCAATTCTACAAAGTACAGGTGTAAGGCTGGTAATTGGAACATCAAAAGAAGCCTGGAGTCCATGAGGTTGCTCAAGTTCTGTTTGCCTATTTGTCCTCTAAGCCAGTGATTTTCAACTACTGTTCCGTGGCACACTAGTGGGGGAGAGATCTTCAGGTGTACCGTGGGAAATTATCCAATTACCATTGTCGAGTGCCTGTGCTGTAGTGACTGGCAGAGTAATGTAATACTCTTCCATGTCAGTGGGTGGCAGTAGGTAGCTCAAGCACCTTGTTTATTTTTAGAGGCGAGAATTAGCTACAAAGTGTAATTTTGTAACACTTTTGATTTGTGGTGTGCCGCAGGATTTTTTTTAATGTAAAAAATGTGCCGTGGCTCAAAAATGGTTGAAAAACACTGCTCTAAGCCATATTTTTTTTGGTTCCATATTTACATCCTAGGTAAATGTCAGCTAGGAATAATAAATTTAAAACTAAAATCATACTCTGTTAACATAAAAATCTAACAAGCAACAGCAGGGTCTACCATTTCAACCATTCCAGTGTCATGTTCATTGTACCTCAGCTGCAGATCTGGAAAGTGAGACTGACCTCCTCTACATTTACAGTTTTCCGGAGAGTGTAGATGGAGAGCCCTGAAATTAGAGTGGTAGAGGTGCTTGTACTAGGGAGAGAATTCAGTGGATAGCAATGGAGTCGTCAAGAAAGCAGGAGTCGGACACCAGAGAGGCATTGAAGTCGGCAGGTGGCAGATCAGTAATGTAGTAAACAGACTGAGGTCAGACAACAAGTCAGAAATAGGATCATTGCTAGGACAGGCCAAACTTTGGTAATCATAGGTAATACAGGTGCCATGTCAGACAGGCAAGAGTTGGTACCAGAGAATCAGCAGTGTAAGTGTTTTTTGAGGTCATCAAGCTAGGATTAAAGATGAGTAATCCAACCGTAATACCAGGCACAGTTCAGGTAGATGATCAGATACCAGTGGATGCTGGAGGCTCTCAGACTTATGTCAGTACTAATTGGTGCATAAGTCTAGATGCTCGTACAATGCAAAAAAATGAGACGCATGTAACTAGATACCACATGCCAAACCAGATTGGGTATTGCCACAACCTGGTACACACATGCATAAAAGCCACTGAAGCTGTGAACTGAGTGAGTAAGTTGTTCTGGCAACTAGTTGCCTGTCTGTTATGTCTACACACTGGCTTCAGTATTTCCACATTCTTTGATTTGAAGCAAGTATACAGATTGGCAAAATCCTTATATGCATTAATGTTGTGGGCCAGAATGTCAGCCAGGTAACAATGTCTAATGGCTAGGTTTCTTTAAAGTATATTTTTGTCACTTTAGATCAAACCTAAAATGGAAGCCAATTATATAAATATTTTTAAATAGCTCCTAGCACATCATAGCAGACATTCAATTGCACCGGTGACAATCTAGCCGATATACTATATTGATGCATAGAGTTAGCTGTCAGCAAGTCTCTTCCTTTCAGAGATTTCACACATGCGCGCATAAAAGATTGCACGATATCTAAAGCCTACACAGGGACTAAGGCTATAAGTACAGTGCATTGTGATTTTTTTTTTTAAAGCTGTAATGAATATAGTTGCCATTAGTTCTATAATACAGCCAGATAAAAAGCATATTTTGAAAAAGAGGTAAGCAATACTTGCCTTAGTATTCTCTCTGCACAAGTTAATTATTCAGTAGTAACATGCATGGATTGAGGAAATCGTCACATTCATCAGCATGCAAGCAGGTTTGTTACTCTTCTGTTTAGGTGCATGCTAAAGACATTCAAGGTAATGTACTGTATATACAATGAGAGAATAACTGTAGGTTTTTACTTGTATATCATATAATTTGATATGTACCAGGGTTTAAAAGCATTTTATTTTGTAAAGGGGTATTTTACATAGTAAAGTCTGGAGAGCTACAGTGTTATAGAATTTGTAGACAGAAAGACAGGTGGAGTATGGGTACAATTGTAGCGTATCTTCCAGAGGAAATGTATCACATTTATAAGCTCCAAAGGAAAAATATGAAACTATATTTAATAAAGTTTTAAAAGCAGTTTTATTTGTAATAATTTATATGTAGTCCCCTAAAATGATTCCTTTTAAAGGTAGTGATTCATTTCTGAATAACAGTAAGTCTTGGCGCTGAAATAAATGCTTTGTGCTGTCAGACCTCAGGTCACATGATAAAAGGAAAACCTGCCAGGTTGCATTTCCCCCTCACCTTCTACTGCTAGAAGGGCATAGAGCAAAGAGGCTACCAGTGCTCCATGTAAGAGTGACTGACAGTCAGCTGGTGTTATCAGAAGTTGTAGTGTTCAAGAGGAACAAATGATCTCTTAAATGTGGTCAGATTACAAGAGGAATTCTAAGAAAAAGAAAGTCTTTCTCTATTCCCTTGGTTTGTTACTAGAAATGTTATTACTCTTGTGGAAGTATCATGAGTACATGGAACTATTTTCAATTTTGGTTTTAAAAGGAGCAGTATGATAATGAAGAAGAAATGGATTGTGACAAGAAATACAATATGATAACCTCACCTGCCTGATCAGATTTTTTTTTAGTTTATTTACCTGTCCCTGTTCTGTCTTGGGCACTGCCATCTTTTTCTTCTTCTTTTTCAGGTTATGATCTTTGGTCATCCTGATTGGCTGTACCGGGATGAGTAACACACATGGGAGTTCCTTCAGACCCGGCAGCCCCAGGGGATGCCACAATACCAGATCCCTTCTGCTATAATGAACATTTATTTTTGCAGAAATATAGTTCCACCTAAAATGATTATCAACTCCTAAAAGTATCCATTAACATTTGATTGATGTTCGGATATGGGGATACCAATACTATAAAACAATCGAATTGGCAATTTTTTTTTAACAGTGAATGTGTGAACATATCTACATAGCATTGAACTGTACATCTTCATGTATTCGGTAGGTGATGTGCAGACACCATCAGTGTGGTCTTTATCAGTGTTTGACCATTAAAATTCAGCCTGGCTAAATCACTGTTCCCCTGATATCACTTCTGATTTGCACCTATAATCATAAAGATGACCCAGGCATGATATAACCTGGATTAACTGGACATGGTCATCTTTTAAGCAACAACAGTCAGTATTATTGTTTTAAAAAACAACACTATTTCTGCGATCACCTCGTGCCATGATATGTCTTATCTTATTTGTGTCCTAGAGTAGTGTAATTTGAGTTTTTAACAAAAAAGTTAGGACAAGTTTCAAAATGTATGTTTAAAATCTGAAACTGATATGCCACCCCGTTTTCTGTGAGAAATCTCAACTGTTTCTTATAATTTACTTCTTTAAAGTCCTTTGTTTGACCAGGAGTCCAAAACATTTACATGATCAATATCTGCAGCTTCAGGGAAAGATTTTTTTTTTTTAGCTTCTGCTGACAAGTGCGAATATATTGATTCGGCTATTTACTATTTTTATTCTGTTTCTTGCTAGTCGATAAGCAAGATCAAGAGCATACCACTTTTTTTTTTGTATTGCTGCTTGTAGTTTGTTCTCAAGATACATTTTTGATTAATCACAAATGCACCCAGGGTCACAGAGAGCAAATGCGTTTGTGGAGTGTCAGCTAGGGCTGTCAGATAAATATCTTAAGCTCGGCCAGGGTTCACGCCACAGCTTCAGGCTTCGCCAAACGATTCCCCTTGTTCAGAAAGATAACAGCCACGCTACAGGCAACAGAGAGGTTTTGCTCAGTAAAAGGCCTGACCTTGCCACTTGTCTTTAGGTAGGTGAAACGGGTTATTAAGCAACAAATTGTTATTTACGATTTATATATTTAAAGTTATGATCAAACAATATTCTCCACAAAAGATTAGTTAAAAGCTTTAAACAAATATGCTTTCATGACAATTACATATTTAAGATAGTTAAATGTGAATAATGTTTATTATGGTTTACATTTTGCTAAATAATATGTGTTTACTCTCTCCAAAATCCACATGCCTTACCACATGCCTTTTCAGTAAGTTCCATGGATGACACCATAGCACAGAAGGGTCTACCAACTTTTTGTTGAAACTGACCAATTTAGGAAGTCAAAATGCAATATGTAGTAGGAACTGTATATTATACATTTATATCAAAGGAAATTGGCATCAAAATATGGTTTTATATATACCAAAATATTAAATAGTTAAAATGTAAATAGCTTATTATGAATAATTAAAAACTGCATATAATTTAAATTTTTGCAAAACTTTAGTACTAGTCAAATGACCCTTGTTTTCCCATACACCTAACTTTCTTGGCAGCTTTAGCATTTGTCTGTGCTCTTCTTCCATCTCCATACACCCAATATATTTTTGTTTTAATTTTGTTTTCTTCTTATATTCTAAAGCTTCTGAAATCCTATTCCGCCATATGATCCCATGCAGCCATTTGTTAGCTAGCACCATTTAGTGATCAAAAGTTCCTTCCTACATTACTGCTTAGCAGAGCAGCTTTATTAGCACTCCACATGATGACTTTGGAATACTTCAAGACCCGGTAAGCAGTCCTGTAATGCCAAGTAATTAGCAATAATATCCGTTAATGGACAATGTCCATGTCACTACAAAGATATATCAAACAGCGGACCTCCCCACACTTCTAGTTTTTTGTTTTTAAATTTGATTAGTTCGGTACATGGGTTATGAGAGAGTTTTCTTTCCAGGTAAAATGCAACTTTTAGTTTTTATCCAGACTATGTCTCAATTACAAAAAGACATCTTTTTTGTAGTTTTGTTATATTCTCTGTTGGAATTTGCCAGGTTAAAGTTTACTTTAAGCTTTGTTCATCAGCACTGCAGTGCTAATGCCACACTATTAAAATGCTGGGAAGACAGGTCTTCATCATCAAATAGATATTAATGATCTTCTCCCCTGAAAACATAAAGGTATTCATGTTCTCTCATTGCACAAAAACACAGAAAGAAATGTGCTTAACAAACCAATTACCATTCTGTAAGTAGAGCAGTACAAGGTACAATTTAGCTGCCTGTTGACTGAAGCTTAAACTTGTACTGGAACTAATGATAGGAAACCACTATGTGTTTGTAGGCATAAAATGAGTGGTTTTACTGCCTTATGAAGTAACTTAGCCAGTAATCTACTTCATGCTGTCTGTATTACCAACAACTGTTGATTTTTTTTCCTTAGCTCACATATCTATCTCCACATTATGGTAGCTTTTCGTAATAAAAGCAGATTCCCCAAACAAAATCTTTCATACCTAACTCTATCCTCACATTACAAGCCAATTCAGAGGATGAGAGAATTCTACAATACAGCATTATAGACAAGGAAATTACTACTAAACCCAAGAAAAACAACGCTGCTTTACAAACACATACTTATTTGTTCTTCATTAATTTGTGTTTGCTTTACTGTTTTCAAGTAGAGAGTGTCAGACTAGTGCAGAGATTGTGCTATTGATTTTGAAACACAAGCAATGCTGAGGAAAATGCTGCGTACGTTGCATGAATATATAGCAGTGATAGGATCGGAAAGGTCATAGGGGATGTTATAGAGTTCTGAGATAGTAGTGTTTCTGAATCTAGTATTTAACAATTTAGGTTTTGGAATCAAAGAATGAAAAGTATGACAGGTAAAGTCTAAAAAGAACCCAGCCATAAAAAATGAATTGTTTTTTTAAATGTTTTTTTTTTTTATTTAAAAATGAATAAATATTTTTTTTTTAATTTCCAATTTTTTTCTAATATGAAAAGCTTAACTCCAGACCTTCCATCAGCACCTTCAGTCTAGCACAGTTGTACAGCTTCTCTCCATTACTGGAATTGCTTATCCCAATTTCAACGCAAACCGCATGTTAGGTAAACAAGGCCGTGCGGGGAGGACATAAGCTTCACTGGTTCCCACTAGCGGTGTGGGAAAACAGTGGTGTCCCGAGGGATAGGAGTAACCTTGAAAACCCTTACTTTGTGGTAATCTGCGTCCCATGCTGCCCTGCTTGCCATGATCAAGCAAAATCTCCCAATAAGGTGAATACCCAGCCTACAGTTTCTGGACTTAGAGCCACAAGCAAGGACTGGAACAAGTCTTTCTTTGCTTGGCTATGGTACACAGCCAATGGAATGGAGTCCATGGAATGCTAAGATTGAGTTCTGGGGTGCTGCATCCAAATGTGCTGTTAGTAGAAGACACCAAATAAAGCAGAGATAACCTAATCATTCTGCCACTGCTGTGTGTGGTCCCCAGACTAGAGATGAGAAAGCAGTGTCATCCCCAAACTGTGATGTGTGACAGGGCTGTGAAAATCTCAGGACTGGATTCACAAGTACATATACTTTTGCAGATAAAATGGCTTTCTCATACTGTGTGTATTGTATCTGTTTATCTGTAAACCTGGCATTCAGATTGAGATTACTTTTTGATGGACTTTTTCTACTTTGCCCTTTTGTTTTAAATAATCCAAGATATTTAGGATCATATATTATTGTTTGAAGTAATGCTTAGTACAAAATCAGTTGTGTATTGCTATATAATGAAGGAATTAGTTGTTTGTATTGCTTACATGCTGTACTTGTTGCTTTAGTATTTATTAGTTTTACAGATGACCGTTGAAAAAAGGAAAAACACAGCACAGGATGTTCCGTGGAAGATTTTTTAGTGCCGTATTTATATTTTTAAAACGTAGCCTAATGTATTATATATTGGAAATTAAGTAGCCTGCTGCTTAGTGGAACACAATTGCTGTCTTAAAAGTACTTTACAAAGCACTATTCCTATTATCTTGACACACTCCTGATGCGAGGAACACTTTTATTTGTAAATAAGATAACACAATTCTGTTTAATTTAGAAAGCTCTTTTTTTCTTTATCTAGTTGTGCTTTATATTATTGACGTGCAGAATTTGGAGACTAAGCCTAGTGCAGTTCATTACAGCACTTAGGTATTTGTCAGAACAGACGGCAGTAATAAGGCCGTGTATAGTACCTACAGAAAATCTGTCTCTGTTTTGTAGTGCTAAAGGCAAAACCTTGTGTCATATGCTGCTGCATAAATAAATAAATTCTCTGCAGATTTGGGCACTTGTTATGCACCCAAAAGTAATTCCTTTGCTCCCTTCCATTCTGTCTGATCACTCAAACGTGTTTCTTGGTGTTACTCTAATGAAGTTCTCACTATCGTGGTTAAATCATCTAATCTAATTAGAAGTCATAATGGTAGAAAGAAAACGTTCATTAAAAAAAGAATACTTCTGTCTCAGGCTTCCATCACATCTTTGGAAACCTTGCATTCCACACACACAAAATATATTTTGGCTGTGAATATACAAGGAGAATACAGTTGTTGCATTTATACTGTGGCCAGTAAATGACAATCACTATAGGTTTTTTCTTTTTACATTTTCAGACATAGCTTAGTTGTACAAGCCTTTGTATGTTTTTATTTTTGGTTGATTCGAATCTTTTTGTTACCATTGAATGACACTTCTGTCACAGGCCCCTTTTTCTTCATGGTGTTGTTTTACAAGAACTATGTATGTGCTATCTTAGTTATTATAAAATATATTGTTCACCTAAATCGATCACAACTACAGAAAGGTTCTACAATATATATTAATCTTGTGTTTTCTTACCCTACAATCATTATTTATTCTATTATCTGTAGATATCTGTGCAAAAACCTGAGAGGGTGCACCATCTTCATTTCAGCCTTAAACGGTTTGGTGGGAACACAGTCCAAAGCTTTTTTGCCTTGCCTAGCCGTTTTAAAAAAATCCACAGAACAATATCAAGAAGATTCAGGGCCATTTAGACTTCTGTTTGACCACATCATTCTACCACAGCCTTGGACTTGTTCCCTTTCATTCCCATTCAATTGTATGAGTGGGTGGGAACCTACTTTTGTGTACATGTGGGCCAAATTCATCTGTTTTTTTATTGCTATCTACCACTATCAGCCAACAAGTGTACTGTATTAAAATGCGAAATATCTAGGTGACCCAGGTTAAGGACTTCTGCTTTTTTAGGACTTTGATCCATTTTTACCAATATGCATTTATTGGGATATATAACATGATTTTTTTCAAGTTGCTTCGTTATAGGTAAACAGATGCACTATTAAATTAAACATTTAGACATTATGTTTTAAATTAGGAAAATCTGCTGGAATGGATTTTTCCAGCTGTTTGTGTTAATTTTAAATTATTGTTAATTCAAAAGACCTTTTCTTTGTATGTAGGGGTGATTTTTATCTAAAGTCTGCAGGTATTTTGACATTCTTAGGAAAAACAAACTTCATCTAAATGTACAGAATCTGCAGCGCTTCTCTGCTATACCTGTGGCCTTACCACCTGTGGGTACACAAGGCCAGTTTGGATCATCTCTTCATCCGGTAGTACATTAAAAAAATTAAATTTGGATTGCATCACCGCTAATTACTTTTTACTCAGGAGCCATTACATTGGACAGGACGTTAACTCTCATGGAAGGACAAAGCTTTTTTAAAAAAAATTTATGTACTGTATACGTAAACCCACTTCTTCAATCAGGGAGTTCTCATAGAGGTTCGTTTAGATGCACATTGCACCCCAACCTTTATGAATGCATCAGGCTGCAGTGGCGCAGTGAAAGCAAAATATAACAGAGAGCAGCAAGCAATATCAAGTATATTTCTAACTTATATGGAAATGTATTGTGTTTACATTTTGTTTTCCATAAAAACTGTTTTTTTACAGGTGGCAGTTCTCTGAGGATATTTTTGTCCTTTGTATTTAAACATTGGCTTAAAATATATTTTTTGCCAAAGTTGGGTGGCTTTATCTACAATTTCAACGCAGGCTCTTGCCAATGTTTTTAAAATCAGGGAAAACTTTTTCTCAGGGTTCTATTTTTGCCACTGGGAAAATGTTATTCTTCTATCATTCTGACAGGAAAAAAATTCTGCCAGGATTATTTCTGTTGTTTTCTTTATTAGGGAAAACTTTCCTAACTGCTTGTGCATGTGTAAATGAAAAGTATTTCATACTTAAGGAGACCCTGTCAACAATTTTTATATAATCCTTTTTTTGTTATTTACTTATTTTTATTTAGGTAGGTGCTTTTGAATTTGGTAGACCATTTAACCTCAATTTCATTTCCCTCAATCCTTGCATATCATAGATCATTTTTAGCAGTGCCCCTCTTTCTGTACTGGTTCAGCTCCTTTGTCCCTCCCTTCACCTTGCTAAATTAACTTTAATGTAGCTGTGGGTGGAGGAGCAAAAGAGAATAGCACTGTGTCTGCTGATGACACCCAAGATGACAGCATGCAGCAGCAGTCTCAGAGCAGTATGACATTCTTGTTATGGTTTTACAGCCCTGAAAAGAATATGATTTCCAGGGTGGCCAATAGATGTGTATACTATGAACTAATTGCATAGGGTCTTTGTTTATGTATGCAGATATGTTAAAATGTCTTCTCAATAGTTGTATATATTTTTATTATTAAAAAATGTTCCTGATAAAACGGGATAATTTTACAATGCATTTAGCATCTGAGCATAATGGAAATGGCATGTTTTCAGACTAAGTTAGCGCTCATATCAAAGAGTAAGTGTCACTTTGTAGTCTGGGAAATGGTGCAGCACTGCTCTAGTACTTGTGTCTGGTTCTTCTTCTTTTATTGAATAACATATATACTTAGTTTCATATTTTCCTTTTTATTTGTATTATATGGTTTATACTTGTGTTCAGTTTTGTAGTGAACTCACAAACATTGGGGGAGTGGTCTATCCAAAGCAGGATGGTACTATCTTTATGGTTTGTAGTTTGCATATGCATGATCTACTTATACTTTCTTCTTGTAGACATTGTTTCTGCCATGACATTTGTGGGCACTGCTGTTGTGATAAGATTGGCACCTGATTTGTATTTTCTTCATAAGTATGCACCAGACATTAGGCAGCCAGGCTTTACAAATGTTTCCCTTTGAAACATTGCCTTTATGTATATACTGCATTGATTAATAAACATGAGTGTGTCTGCACTGCAAAGTGTGTGCAGCTGCTCAATTCTGCAAGCATACAAGGGGTCAAGGGAGTCCCCTGGGAACAGCACTGCACCACATGCCTGCATAAATGTGGTCAACCTGTGGGGTGTGGCTGTAGAGTTAGTATAACTTTCTTGGTTCCAATATAACTCTTATACATGACTGCATAGTATGTTTTGGGTGTATTATTCCTAGGTTTGGGAGCATTCTGGAAACTTGGTAGTGTTTTGTGCTGTCCATCAGACTTTGTAGGTGTAAGGGGGGAGTGACATGTTCCTGCGTACCACTTGTGGCTTAAAAACAGCAAGATATAGTGTTTGTTTATACAATTATAAAAAGATTGGTCACTCCAAGCTCTGATTAATGTATTGTTGTGTACATATAATACAATGTAGAGAATTCAAATGGAAGATTGTGCTGCCTTAGATGCTGTTTTCTCTGAAGCTTCACAGTTTGCATTTTGTACAGAGAAGTGTTCATAACGGCAGGCATATGATTAGCACAGAAATTAAATACCCCATGAAGTCCATCCAGTTGCTTCACAAACACATTCAGCATTCTCTCAGACACAGGGGCTGTGTTGCACACATAAGGATTCTGGATATTGTCATGTAAATTAACACATAATGCACTTTAATGCACCCCTTGTTGATAGATGCTCTTAGCAGTACACACAGATGTATTCCAGGCAGAAATATCACAAAGCCATGAAATCATTCTAAAAAAGCCTCAGATTTTATGCTCCTGAGGACTTTCTAATTGGACAGGTAACTTGTGACCACTTATTACTGAGAATACAATAGAACTGCATGGCACAAGTGAGCCTTTTTAAAAAGAACACATCCTGGGGTGTTTTTTTTTTTTTTTTCTTTAATGTGAATTTACCAAGTAAAAAAAGCATCAGGAAATGGAGCAGTTCATTAGATTACATATGTTTTTCTCTATTATTGTTTAGGTGTAGCACTAAATTAATTGTGTCCATGATTATATGGAATAAATATTTATATTGTCAAGGCACAGTGATAATATATATATATATATATATATATATATAATATTATTATTAATTTTACACAGTATTTATATAGCTCCATCATATTACCAAGCGCTGTACAAGGTCCATAGTTGTGTCACTGTCCCTCAAAGAAGCTTACAATCTAATGTCCCTACCATAGTCATATGTCATCAATGTAGTCTAAGGTCAATTTTTGAGGTAAAGCCAATAACCTGAATGCAAGTTTTTGGGAGGTGGGATGAAACCGGAGTACCAGGAGAAAGCCCACGCAGACACGGGGAGTACCTGCAAACTCCACGCAGATAGTGTCCTGGACGAGATTTTAACCTGAGAGCCAGCACTACAAAGGCCGGAGTGCTAACCACTGAGCCACCATGCTGCCCGGTATTATATAGCGTTATTCACAGACATGACAGCTCGAATCAGCCTAGGTGTCCTCCAAGTAAACAGTCTGGTTGATGTGGGGTTGAATAGGTGAGGCTAGAAAGCTTGCCCACTCCTAACCATTTTCCATGTGATAAAACTCTACCCTTCATCTTCACATCAAGTACTATAAACTTTAACATTCTGCAGCCCACTACTATAAGTTGTTCTGGGCATTTAAGAAAGTGTTTGGGGTTACATCCTTCTACTTGATTATTCCACACCTCTGAAATGCATTATTCGTAATATCAAGCTACTTCCTTGGAAGACGTGAAGCTTTTTCATTTTCGGCTGTTGATTGCTTGGCAATGGCAATCTTTCATTTGAAAATTGAAAGTAAAGTCTTCAACAACTCCATCATCTCTTCATCATAAATTTGCAACCTATAGCAGACAGCGTCATTTAAAATATTAAATTAAATATTCCCATTTGGTAAGAGTTGCTCTATATATAATTTGTGTATCTGATATGCCCACCAGCCACTTAATTAGGTAGGTAAACCTGTTCAATTGCTTGTTAATGCAAGTTTCTAATCAGCCAATCGCACAGCTTTAATTCAGTTCATTTAGGCATGTAGACAACCTGCTGAAGCTCAAGTGGTGTATTAGAATGTTGAAAGAAAGGAAATTTAATTGACTTTGAACATGGCGGTCACAAAGCTGAAATCATCACAAACAGGTTTCTTGAACATCACAATAAATTCGGTGTTCTTTCATGGCATCCATATTCACCAGACCTCAATCCCATAGAGCAGTGGTCGCCAACCTTTTGGACGTCACAGACCACTAAATTTACGGACTCTGGACCGCGCATTCACTGAGAGCCATGTGTCACTCAAAGGGGAAGACACTTCCCCCAGTCATGATACCAGAACCTCTGAGGTCAGTGTCTGTGATCCATATGAGAGACATGTTCCGTGGCTCTGGCTGGTGCTTGCAACCCCCCCACCCACCCACAGCAGGGCCAGGAGAAGGACACTGGTTGGTGACTGCTGCAATGGAGCACCCTTGGGATGTGTCAGCACAAAGGATTAGCATCATGGATCCCCAGCAGAAAAATCTACAACTGTGATGTCACAATGTTAACATTGCGACAGCTTAAAAACCCTAAAATCCCAAGGACATTGTTCATTTGTGCGTTAACATATTACAGTTGTCATTCAGACTTTCGGTAGTAACGGAGGAGTTACGGACCTGTACTCAGCAGGTCCATTGAAAAAAAAAACTGCCAAAAGTGATGACATTTACCGAGGAAGATAAGGTGCTATGCTTCCACCCTATTACTTTAGTAGTTCACCTTTTTGCAAACTTTCGACTTTGTAGGGTTTTGTTCTCGCCTACGCTATTATGGACAGAAAGACATAAACAACACTTCAGTGTAGTAGGCATTTATTACAAAAAAAAGCTCCATCACGACAAAAGAAAATAAAAAGGAATAAGCAGGGTGAGAGGTGGAACACTCGATCATTCCACTCTCTGAATTGCATCGTTCCTAAGATCAAGCTACTTCCTTAGCGGCACATTTTTGTCTATTTAAAGATAATTCATTCCAATGTAATATTGCTAGACATTTGCCTATCAGTGATATGATTATTTGTAGAAAATGCAAGTACTGATTACTGATACCTTACTCATACATTTAATTTTACTGAACTAAGGATCATTGGGAGAACTGAATACGTTTGAATTGATGAAGATAAGAGAAAAGAGTCTAAATGCATTCTTTTTTTCCGAAATAAAAGGCATAGTGAGTTTTCAGTTAGTGTGGTTGACCAGAGATGATTATTACACAAAAAATAGTTTATCAAAGTAAATTACAATTCTATGATTTGTCCATTGTTGTCCCAAAGCATAACTGACTATTTCAGAAAAATACAGAAAAGAACAAATATTTTAAGTATTTCCTCTCCATTTGCTGTATATACATTTGAGAGTAAGCCCATATTCTGGAGTAGCTTCACACTCATTACTTAATCCCTTCAGTGATAAGACTATTTGTAATCTTTCATACACAGGCACTTTATTATCCACTGCTATTTCTACCCATTTTACTGCAAATAATTATGCTGTCATCATTAGTCAAATAGATAAAACGAGACAATAGGAATTAAATAATTATTGAACTACTTTGGAACTCCTAATTTATTGAATGTCTCTACATCTGTACTCTAATTCTATTTAACATCACAAGCTAAGACACAACTGCAGCCCCACTTATCCTAAATGAAAACCCTGCCACATAATTGTCAGTTTAATTCTTGCAAGCCCAGTAGGCAGCCTTGCGTTATGTCTTGCTGGCATTATGCAAACAATGCAGTGGGATCAGTAAGAATGCTAAAAGCAGAATATTTTCCACTGTGGAGAAACAGGGTATATGGTATTTCCATGCCTGCCAAAACACTGGTAGCTTTACCATATTTGTCATTTTGCTGTGTTCTGGTAGGTTTTGTACAAATCCCTTTAAGTAAAGTTGCCCAGTCTATATGGATTGTGATCTGACCTTGTTGCCCTCTTTATGAAAGTTACTGCAACGCCCCCTTTTTGGGGTTGTGACAGTTAATTACTATTTGGTCCTCAACATGGATACATGCTCACACCATTCAAACCTGTTTTGTGGTACAAAGGCAAAATAATTGCGTATGTTTTTATACACTACACATGCATTGAAGGCCTATTAGGAAAGGAATGGCACATGTGCAGAAATTCTTGTCTGCAGATGAAGATAAACTCAGCACAAAATAAGCACCTAGGTGTAAATGTACCCTCAATGGTTACCATTTTGGTAGATAAATGAGGAGTAGGCTGATCTAGCCCCGCATCTATGTACCTTCACGCCTCTGGACAAACTTTTCTAAGTATTTGTACAATTGGGTGTTCTTTCTTGCTGCTGCTGCCTTCCTGTGGTCTAGCAGAAATTGGCTTTGTCATCTTTGATGCCATAGAAGCACAAACACAGTACCTATGTTTAGGTAAGCACTTCAGTATGAAAGGGAGCCACAGATAACTTGACTATATTATCAGTCATTTCAGTTATCAGAATACAGCTCTCTTTCTTCTTAGGTCCTCCTTTACAACCAATTTGTGTCCAAGGAATTTTTGCTGGTTTTCCCTTGTTTCTTGTTGTAATAAAATCCATAGAATGAGAGGGACAGGAATATGAAGGCTGAGGAGGAAAAGGCTAATTGATGATGGATGTCAATCAGCTTCATCTGGTTTGCTTTGGCTTCTAATGCATACTGAGAAATATACTGTTCACAGTGAAAACGCTAAAAACAATTTAAATACAGGAGGGAGTCTGTACAACTATACAAGACTGAAGGTAAAGCTGGAGTTTGCTTTAGGTGTAAATTATGCCCTTTTGCAAATTTGACAAAATGAACATCCATGTGTAAATTTGTCTGACATGTTCCTCTTGTGTTCATTTCTACTACACATTTGATTTACCTTGCTAATAACTTCATATCCTTTCCTTCTAGTTGAAAATACAAAGAAACTGTTTCTTCATGAGACTTGTTTCTCTTGCTTTCGAAGCTCCATAATGATTTCAATGAAGGTCTCAAATGGAATAATTTGCAACTTTGAGCTGCTATTAATGATTATTCATGTACATTTTGTTAGCTTATTAAAAAAAAAACACATCCTTTGTAGTAATTGTAGCTCATAGCAATATATTTCCAAGTAACAAAAGGATTAACAGTTGGTGTGACACTAGAGATTGTGGTATCCGTTTATTTCTTAGGGCTAATTTGGCTTCTTCAGAACATGAGATTGTTGTATAATCTCTGGCATCTACTCCCTTTATACCAATACCAAATGGAAATGAGCACATTGAGGTCTGTAAAGTTGTGCTCGTTCTCTTGAGTTGCACAGTTGTCCTCATTATTCCTTCTGTTTTGCTTAGCACATTTCAAGCTTGCGTAGTGTGCTGCAATTCTGTGAGGTCTTTGGAAAAAAACTGTTAATTGCTTTGTAGACGCATTCCTACCGTCATATGGGAAAAAATATGAGAAAGTTTTGCAAATATTTCATACTCCACTAACTCTTTAGAATATATGTTTACATAGAAGGTATTCTGTGTATCATATTTCTTTGTAAACCAGAATGTTCTTTATGTTGTTATTACATAAAAAACCTAGTTATGTTTTGTTTTCAGGCTTTTACAAATGTGAAATAAGCAACTAATTTTTTTGGTGATTACATTTATTACTAAACCAACTCCTGACTTTAGTTAAAGTAATATAAGGTTGGAACGCTGATCAGGTTTTTCTTGACAGCCTATTTGGGGATATTTTGCTTTATTTTCTATCCTGCCTTCCCTAATTCTGCTTACAAAACTGTCTGTAGCTGTACCTAATGGGATTGCTGAATTTGTAGATATACTCCTACCTCTATTGTTTAATTCCTTTGTTGTCATTACAGGCCCATGACAGGCTAAGCTTTGCACTGTTTACATTCTGCTTGTCTGCCTGTGCACTGTTAGTGCAGACAGGGAATGGGTACAAGAAGGTAGGTATCTGTAAATATGTTTGGTTGGAACTAGTATAAATGACCAGGCAACATAAATGATGGTTTATATGCTTCACTGCACTTTTGAGATCACTTATGAGGTTCCAAACTGCTAGAAGCAGGAAATCTTTAAAAAAAAATTAGTTTGGCCCTATCCATAATTCTGCTACATTTAATTGAAGCTAGACAATTTAGTAAAGCAGAATGCTCATTATTAGGAAAAATTAACTTTTCCTTCTAAGTTCCAATAGACATGTGCTGTTTATCTTCCAGCTAAAACCATGTAGGGGCTGCATGTTTTTAACCATTTGTATTCTTCAGTGACCACCTAAGTGCATTGCAGCACAGAAATCATTATTTTTGGTGCATAGCAGTGACAGACAACATAATATGACAATGACTGACTCAGGCAGGCTAAATAAATGAAGCAATGTTTACAGGGTAAAAAAGGTAGGATATACTTGTATATATACTTTGCATAAAAGGGTAGACAAGCCTTGTCTGTATTGATCGAGCGCAGAGCCTTCCAGCATACATACGTCATGGATCCCAGGGTCACCCTGGCTGCCCCTTCTGCAGGTTCTGATCCAGGAAACCTCCGGATGGTTTGAAGGATTTGTGAAGGTGAACGTGAGGGCTTTTTTTTTTCAGTTTACCGCTTTAATAGAGCTCTGTTTTATAGCACCATTAGACATGGACATATAAAATAAAAAAATATTATTTTAAATACATTTTTAAAACAGAGGTTTTTTTTACATGTTTGACAATCTTTCTTGGTTTTTAGATTGTGTTTGTTAGCCATAACATAACATGGAAGAATGTAGATACTGATATTTGAACATGTAAATCAGGCGGTTTATTGCAGTGTTTTAGAAGACTTGTTCTAGAACATCTCAAAACAATTCTTGCTTTTTGACATAGACATTTATTGGAACTTATTAAATTCCGGCAGAGTATATACTTATGTTGTCACAAGATGTATGCGCTTCTGCATGACTGTCTCAGATTATTTAATTGTCCTGCTGGTGAGGTCACGCTCTTTTGGCAATAACTTGATGCTTCTCCTGTGTCTTAATGGATGCTTAGCCATATAGTCAGGTAAAACATTAGATTTTAAAATGAGGGGAACACATTTTTGTGACCCATTTTAAAGCCATGTTATCAGACATACTAAAAAATAGAGATGCTGTCAAAGGAACCTGTGAGCATTAGGATGTATTACAAGCTTGTTGATTTACCCTCACATTAGGCCTGATTTATTAAGCTCGCCAAGGCTGGAGAGGATACACTTTCATCAGTGAACCTGAAATGGGTCCAGTCCAGGATTCAAAACAACAACAACAAATAGCAAATGAGGTTTAATAAATGGGGCCAGTGACTATCACTGGGGTCATTGTGACCTTGTAGGCAGTATTTATGGCAGCCTTGCTTTCCCTTTATATGAGAGTCAACATACTTTATTTAGTTCAACTTTAAACTGGCTGCAACCAATTTTCTTGTGATTTCAGACAGTGTTTTGTACCATCCAGAACAACGTGAGCAGGAAAAACAATCCAGCCTGTTCAGCACACAATCAAAACTTTTTGTGTGCCTGTTGAACCTTGTATCCAACTCCACAAAACATAAGCATTTTAGTCTGCCACCATGTTTTTTCTTCTTGCAGGGTTTTTAGAGACCCACATGAAGGTGGTATCCATACCAGTAGTGTCAGTAAAGGGAATTCAGTGATATATATAAAACAATTTCACCTAAAGTAGTCTTCTTGTGCTCCTTCTACAAAACTTACATGGCTTCTCTTAGTTCCAAGAGTACTGGACATTGTGCAAAATCTTTTGATTATACATTTATTATCCAAGCATTGACGTGACTAATGAACTTTCTTTTTTTTTGAACAGTTCCTATCATCACTTCTGTAAGTGCAAAGGATTTAAAGCAGCAATGCTTATCCACATAAGATCTGATCTGACAAAGTCTAAATATAATTTAGTGCACTGTGTATTAAAACTGAAATCTGTTATTTTTATGAATATGTATTATGTATGTATTGTTTACCTCCTCTTACACTTCAGCAGCAAAGTCCGTCTTGCGTGCCTCATCCCTCAAACTACCAAATCATAAAATAAATGTGGCCTTTGTTCTGCATTTTTCTTACCTTTCTATTCCCTGATTGCATTATCCATTAAAAAACTCATGGCCTGACTCAATAGTAAAGTGAGGAGAAGAGGATTAATTGATGAGTTTGGGCAGTGGTTTAGTTCTGATAATAGCAGGTCTGCCCTCCTAATTTCTCTCTGCAGGTTTAGTAATTTATACAATTGCTGCAACCCCTGTCCCCCCCCCCCCCCCCC
>NC_092863.1:71540855-71570186 GCF_032062135.1 Pyxicephalus adspersus
TTAAAAATCGGGGGTGGCTTACTTAATGGGGATGTCCTAAAATCGGGGAAACACGGTAAGAGCCAACTCTGCTTAAGATACAAAATTTACCTTATTACTGAATTTCTACAATTGCAAAGAATTAATATTAGGAAACCTATAAGTTAACATAAGTATTTCTTGTTGCCCTTGGCAAATGTGTGGAGTTCTTACTTCACTTTATCCTGCCATGCACATAAGCCCATAAAAAAGTCCTACATTAAAAACAAATTGTCTTTTGAGATTTCAGATTCAAACTGGCACTGGTCGGGGCAATACAAACACTTTCAAAATGAGGCCAGGTTTTTTTTGTGCAGTACACCATGTATGTGAATGACAACCACATGCTTGGTTGAAATTCTTAGACTTTGACCCCTCGTGAATCAGAGTGAAAAAGGTGCTGACTGTCAACATCAGGTTAGGATTATAAAGTGTCTTTGGAAAGTGATGAGTTTTTTTATGGTTTTTATTAATATAGTTTGTTTAAATTTAAATGGAATGCACGTATGCATACCCCCACATTGTTGTACTTTCAAATGTGTTAAGTTATATGCTATGTGACAGTTTCTTGGTCCATGGCCAGGAGTTGAGGTCATTTGGAGATTGCATTGAGAATACAGCACAGCTGCTGGAACCATTATACTCAGCACAGACATTTCAGAGGTTATTTAAGCAATAGTGTTACAGTGTTTTTAGATCTCTCATGACATTTTTTCTTCAAACATAACATTTAAAGTTAAAGTCTACCTTCACCATCCTGAAGTATTTCAATTTACGCTGTATATTTTATCTTATTACTGTAATTAAACATCGTCCTGTTGAAAAAAAAAAGACGTGTTTGTTTACAAAAAACAAGAATACTTTTTAAATTCACAATTTGCTATGCTCCTTACGCACACTTTTTGTGGTTTTAATTGTGACCAAAGCTACCTAATAACATCAGAGGATAGCAGGACGTGCAAGTATGGTCCAACCACCAAAGTCCTGTTGCACAAATAAATCTTTCTATAGACATACACAGTCAAGTCAGAAAGACATAAATGTTTATACCTGTTAAGAAGAAAAGAATTGTGGGTCTGCACACTACAGGTGGTGTTATAGAATCCAGAAAGTTCACCTGATCCCTAAATGTATATTATTCCATAGGAAAGAGATCAAAGGTCTGAAGACAATGGTCAATGTACCTGTAATTATATATGTTATATACATATATAAATATATACAAGGGCAGAAGCCATGAGGGTTGTTAGCTTATTTTGTCCCTTCAGCTGGCTAGTCATGGCTGGCACTTCGTTCTGTTTCTAAAAATGTATGATTCTTTTGGGTCATTCACATCAGATAAATGAAAGCTACTAAAGAGGATCACACTCTACTAAAGAATGGACTACATACATGATTTCATTGGTTTCTTAGGATTGCATCCATTTGCTAAGGCTCTTATGAATATAGAGTGCATAACAAAAATAGGAAAATATTGCTAAAAAAAAAACAAAACACATCCTAGCTGTTCCTTTTTTCCAAATAATAGACTTAAGTGGTCGCTAGAGCCTTCAGAGCAATATTCCTAAAGGCTGATACACTTTCTCCTGTACATGTCACTTCCTGCATCGTTCAAACGATGTGTGTACATTATTGGTGGATTATTTTTGAACAATCGTATCATTTCAGCATGTACAGAATTGTGCACAATATGATCGTTCAAAATATTTGTGAATAATCCTTAATCGCTCGTTAATAGTTCATTTTCTAAGGACAATTATTGCACGTGTGTACCTAGCCTAAGACACAAATATTGTTTCTAACGGAGGTATAGCCTACAGGAATTCTGTTTGTAGTTGGGCTTCTTGTGGTTCACAATAAGTGGGTTGTGCAGACAATCTCCTAGTGTTGCCCAAGGCATGGCTATTCTTTCTCGTTTGCATTTGATTGTGGGAAGTGAGGCCAGATATCACTGGTTAATTAGGCCATCTGCATGCTGGAGACCTTCTCTCATCAGTTAACTTCTAGAGGTCACTTAATTTACATATTAATGAGGTAGGTGGGTCCAAAATGATGTTGCTGTTCCATTAACTATGTAATATAAGTATATTTTAAATATGTGGAACTACATTAATCTATATGATGGTCAGCATTGATTTCCATAAAAACTGTATATATCCTTACTTTATTATGCTCTTTAGAGTTATCTGGAGCTATCTTCTATCACGATTGGTATCTTCCTTTAAGTTTGTATGACATTCTCTCTGTTGAATAGGATCAAGTTTCCTTCTCGCTGTCAGGACTATTTGAAGCCATAGATCCATCTAGTCCTTTGTGGTTGCCATTTTATCAGGAATTCATAACAGCTTTTGCTGATCTGCCATTTTTACATATCACTGTTTCACTTGTATGATTTCTAGTGAGACAAGCCGAGAGCTGGCTTCCTTTTACTGCATACCAGAGAAAAAAGAGCCGTCTCCAGTGTCTGCTCTGTTGAGAAGGCCGATTCATGTGTAAATGATCAGTTGCCCTTTATTTGCTTGGCCTGTGGAGAGTACACATTGAGATAAAAAGCTTGGTGGGTCAGGGCTTAGTGTGCGCTTGTTTCTCCAGTGGCCACAATGACAGTGTTAGAATTGTTGTCAAAGATTATCAGGCGTACTATGATGTCTCTTCATTTTAATGCATGGGCTGAAAAGAAATTTTGAAGGCTACAGAAAATATGTCTGCAGCTTATAGTTCATCCACAAACACACACAGATTTGAATTAATGGTGTGATTCATGTTAAACAATTCCTTGTGAATGGAATTCATAACAGTAAAAGAAATTACCGCACATCATAGTAATAGAATCAGTGTTTTGTTTTTTTTATACAGACATAAAAATATTAGGTCATCATGGTGCTCCCGGACCTGTAAAATCTTTGGCAGGCTTTTATTGAAAAGCTCAAAAGAAATATTTTATATATGCTTTCATGCTTACCGAGCAATACACAGCAATTCTTTGTTTATATCCCATTTTCCAGCTCTCGGTTTCATGTCTTCCTTTTCCTTCTGTCAGTTTCCTCCTTGTGCATTTTTGTTTTATCTGTCCTCTTCCCCTTTACTTTTCCTTTCCTTCCCTCTTCTTTTACTTACACACAAACAGTGAGTATGAATAAACATGATCAATACAGTAACTGAGAATCTTAATACGTTTTTTGAATATTTTCTTTACTATCCAACCATGTATAAAGCAAATACCTTATTACATATTTCTAGTTTTGGGGATATAAAATCCACTTTTTACATGATTGTATATTTAAAATAAATATTTCTATGTTTTGTGAAAATTCCAATTTCCTTTGATAAGTAAGTGATAAAGGTTGGAAGAGAAACCATGAGGACATGCATGAAGATTTTGTTGGAGCTAAATGGGACTAGTCCTGCTTGTCTGTTTTGCTCCTACTCATTTCATGGCTATATTGTGCATGTATCATTGGCATTCTTCTACTTTCTGTAATGATTACTTTTACTATAATAAAGTATGTTTTTTACTTCCCATTGCTCTTACTATTTTTGTACTTTGCTAATTAGCAAACGCATATGATCTGTTGCATCATTTGAGAAGCACCAGTGATTCACCTCATTCCGCTACTGTATATATTACTGAAAATATATATTAGAAAGTATTCTGCATACAGTGGCTTTGCAATAGGAAATGTACTTTTGTCTGCTGTCCTGTATGTATGTGGGTTTCTTACCACCTATTTACCATATCATATTTTTCACATGCATGTCTAACATCAAATTACATGACAATGTCCTAAAGAGCTCCTAAACAGTATGTGTGTGTACTGTAATATATATATATATATATATATATATATATATATATATATATATATATATATATATATATAGTATTTTATAGGCCCTTAAAATCAAATGGTTGCATTAAATACATACATTTTTAGTGTATACTAACAATATAATCCCTAGAGTGTCCAATTACAGATGAAACTGCTAAATTGAGGTGGACGTTAACAAAAAACTGCAAGGCCACTACCCCCCTTCCCTCCTCGCACATCAAAATACTTATCGAAATAAGGGGGGAAAAAAGCCTTGGATGAAAAAAAATTGTTAATATACCCCAACTTCCATAATTATTATTATTCAAATATAAACTGATCCAAGTATAAAACAAGCTACCTTGCCAATGCCAATACAATTCCCATGAAGAAAAAAAATTATTAAAATAATAAAATTACTATAAATAAAAGTGACGGGTAACAGTGAAAAGGGCTCTGTCTAAGAGTTACATGAGTTGGGGTGAAAGTGACATTCTATTATTGACAGGTAAAAGGTGTAGTTTTTATTATTTTTTTGGATCATAATCACTGCCTGGGGCATTTTTTTTTTATTTTATTTATTTTATTTTTCTTACACCAGCCCTTTTACTAGTCCTGGGACCTTCTTGGATAGAAAATTGGGGGCATCACATGTGTGTGTTTATGAACACTATCTCCTATCAATCAGAGGTCCTCTGGAATCTGGAGTTTGGCCAAGAAAACTTGTCCCTGGCTGCCCTCTTGTATGATTGGCCAAATGAATGTAAACCATGATGGCAAACCCCATCATCAGTATTTTATATTTGTTCAAAAAGTTTTGCAAGAGGGGATCTGGGGACAGTTCTCCTCTGTCCAAATCTTGTGGCAATGGCTCCACACAATGACAGGACCCTGGCAGAGCTCCTGTCATTGTTCAGCCAGTCTGGGCATCAGTCTGACAACTGTCATCATCCAGCTCCAGAAATATTACTTTTACTGTCAATGATAGGTATAATATCAAAATTGAACTCAGATTAGTAAAATTCCAAGATCTGATCTGAGCACCTCTAGCCACCAGCTGGCACCAGCAGCACTTGTTGGGAGGTATATCTCACAATTAAATCAAAATTCCAGCAGATCTCTCTCCTGCACTACTAGGAAATTGATTTTTTGGGCAGAAGATCACTCTTGTCTAGTGCTGTTGGTGCTGGCTTTGACTCGAGTATAAACTGAAATTTTGACAGTCATTTTCATATCAAAAACTCACGGCTTATACTTGAGTATGTACATGTATATATGGTATATGGCACCAGCACCTTTTTTGGTGGTTTACTATGACAACATAGTAAAAAGAGCTGCACAAACAATGGGAAAGATACAGATAATTTCTAGCTAAACATCTCACCTAGTAAATTGTGCATAGCTTATTGATATACCAGCAAAGCCTTGGGGCTTAGAGGTGTTGTGCTGGAATATGTGCAATGGGTGACTTTAATTTTTTTGAGTAATAAAGTGTTGGGGGATATACTTTTTATATTAAGAAACTGTTTTGTTTTTTTTGGTTTTTTTTTTTTGGTTTTTAAAGGCTCCTGGGTGACAGCCTAAACAGGTCCTAACTTCAGTTGCTATGTGATGCAGCAGAGCACTTGTCTTGTAGGCTAGGCTAGGTGTGGCAAGCTGCTGGTTTGTTAAACTAGCAATCATTCTCATGGCCATGCATGTTGCAAGATCATCTCATTCCACTCAGTCTGTACCTGATATAAATACATGCTTGTTTCATGTCAATGTTTCATGTCATTTAAACGTGCTCCTTTAAAAGCAAGTTATATGTGGCTGTTTCTTTATGTCATCATATCAAGTTATTTAAAGGTTGCCTGTTGGTTTCCTGGACATCCTGACAGTTTTTATTACAACTAGAAACTTAAACACAATAATATAGTATATTGCATTTTACCACTCATTAGATTTAAAAGTCACACTTGTTTTTTTCAGTCATTTCCTTTTCCGTTCTATTTCATTTTTCTCCTAATAATCCAGACAGTAACACACTTCTTGCCAACACTTACCATACTGTGCTATGGAGGAGCAGAATTGTCACCAGAGACATTGCTTCTGATCTGGACTGCAAACACTCCCTCCGCCTCTCATCTCTATTACACAGTAATAGATGTTCTGTAGTTTCCATAACAGAACTGGAAAGGCTGGTACCATTCTTTGAGAATTCAGTTCAGTGGGAAGATACAAAGACTAATACTTTCTAGCACAATAAAAAATTATGTTTATGCGCTTCACATGAAAAAAAAAAGAATTGGTAAGCTTTAAAATTGAAATGCTTCTTCATGAGTTTAAATACAGTTTAAATGTTTTAAAACAATAATTTCGAATGTAGAATTAACACCAATCTCTTAAAGTGACAATGCTAAGTTCTTACTTACATTGAAGATACAGCATGAAGAAAAGCAGTTTCCAAATCTTATCAGTAGGTTGAAAAGGGGATTGAATAAACCCATGGTAAAACACCTTTAAATCTATCATCTAGAAGTTGTCCATGAGACGAAAACAGAGTTGTTACCCAGTGTTTCATAAGCACCAGCTAATCCTAAAATTACCTTTGAAGACTGAGATTACAAACCTACCCTGACAGTTCTACGTTCACTAGAAATGTGGAGATAATATGCATATATTATTTGCCACTTTCCAGCTTTTGTTTGGTATTCACTAGCCTGTGGCTATGCGGCATCCTTCTTTTGTATGTATTGGAGCAGAATAACATCCCTTGTATAAAAAAAAAATGTAAAAAAAAAAAAAATACTTTTAAAAAGTTATTGATGTGGTATGTTCATAATGGCAGAAGCTAAACATTTAAAGCGCAAGTGAAATTCATGTGTATAGTAAAGTGTTGATTTGTTCACTTTCCTTTGTTAAACTTGTAAAATGGTTGACTGAATTTGATTAGAAATTTGATGCTGGTAACATGTTCTTTTCAAAGTGTTTTTCAAAATGCAAACTTAACATTCAAAGCTATTAGCCAGAATTTAAAGCAATGTTTACTGAATGATTTAACTCCTAGGTCTGCTTTATGTTCCTAGTAAACGGATAACTGCCAATGTTATACAGTTGGGTTTTCTTATTAAGAAGAACAGATAACCTTGAGAAACCGCTATATTTACCCCTATATGATGAGTATTCCTCCTTGTCCTTCTATGATATTAGTTTGTGTTACAAACTCTAAGAATACAAAACCTGAACACAAGGTCTTGTTTGCTGCCGTTTTTTAAGCGCTCATCCTTTTTTTATTGCTTCAGTCCAAAGGTTGATGCAGAAATCAATACTGATATAAAGCCAGAAAAAGTAGCTCTCTGTTTTATTCATAAATAATAAAAAGTGTATTTTCATTCAAAAAGTAAAAGTATCTTGGCTAGGTATCAGAATGCTGTAATCCCCTGTGGAGCAGCGCTCAGAACATATGGATGACTTGATCAGTACTGCTTCGGTTTTTTAGTTCAGTGTGCTTTTATCTGGAGTTTAACTTTAACATTTCCAAATGTTTTAAATTTTCTGGGGGTACTATTCTTGCTTTGTGAGTTGTTAGCTTGGTCAAGAGTAAAGTAAAGAACTTTAGAGAACACTATTCTGATCCTAAATAATACAAACTTGTAAAGTAGGAATATTTATAACTTCTTTTGCAGGGTTTGTGGGGTTTGTTTTATTGGGTTTGAATTATGATTATTATAGCATATGTATTAGTATAGAGAATTTATATAGCGCTGACATATTACACAGTGCTCTACAAAGTCCATAGTCATGTCATTAGCTGTTCCTCTATAGGGCTCACAATCTAATGTCCCTACCATAGTCATATGTCATTAATGTAGTCCAAGGTCAGTTTTGGGGGTTTTTAACCTAACTGCATGTTTTTGGAATGCATGCATCTTCTAGATAACTTTGCAGAAATATAATTATTTATTCCTCTTTGGCTACTCTGCTTGATGCAGGGCTGAGTAGACCAAAGCCAGGTTACTAATAAAAAAATATTTTATTTTTTTTTTTTACCTGCTTTCGACCTGTGATCGCATATGGTGTTAGGGGAGACATGTATAGGATTTAGGAGTACAGTATAGTATCAAACAAAACTTTTTTTCTCTCTCTATTGTTCAAAAGACACAGCTACATTTTTCTTTAAAAATTTCTTGGATCACCTTCCAAGAAAGAAAAGTCATGTACAGATGTCACATGACTTTTTTGATTATTTCCTGTGACAGTTGAACCAAAGGGCACTGTACACACAGTGTCGTTCTGTTCAATGAAGGATCAGTAAGGAGCACACAGTGATCATTCATTAATCCGCCATGGTAATGATAGTGTTTCCCAACCACGAGTCCATGGACCACTGGCAATCGTAGAATAAAAGGTGTCCATCTGTAATCAACCTCCTGAGCAGAAAATAATTTTTAAATATAATTTCTGAATTTTGTGTAGCTACAATTTCCGCATTTACTGTAGTTTATTTGTACATTATATTAGTTGTTTGTGCTTAATTTAGTTAATAAAAAATGAATGTTTTTGTTTAAAAACTTTAAGAAATGAAATTTGAAAATATTGGTCACATCGGACAATGTGATTAACAAAATATTTGTGACATTTTTACTAGGACAGGTATATATTCAGATTAGAATTGATTTTCTGATGATCCTAGGTACAATAGGTGACTTATTGAAAACTGCCCTTACCCCAACAATTGTGCCAAGTGGGTGTAAATTGGCATTTTAGAGTTGTACATGCTGTGATGACAACTACATCCTTTCTGGCTATAGGATGGAGAAAGACCCCAGTAAATATGTGGATAGGTAAAAGTGGGGGCTGGCATTTTACTCTTGACAGTAACATTTTTAAAAAGAAATCTGTGTTGGGAGAATCACCAGGACTGTTATTAATAATCTGTTCCTATGAAAATGCTAGCAGTCTGCCTGGCATCTGGAGCCTCTTGGTTCTATACTTTGAATCACCAACTTGAAATAATTATCCAGAAAGGGACTTCTGACTTCCTCTGCGTTTTCTGATCTCTGCCTACACCTTTTGTGGATGTAGAAAATTCTAAAACCAGTGGGTCAACTAGCATGTTCAGAATAATAACAGCAGGGGAATATCCCAGGTATGTCTTGTCCTAGCGAGGTAGGAAATGAGAGGAAACTTCTAAAGTGAATGAATTTGTCATAAGAACATGTCCCAGAAAAAGGGTTTTCTCTGATTCGATTTAGGATTATTTTGAATTTTTTTACTACTTTTTGTGTTAGTGATCAGTAAAAACAGAAGTATGAATCTTTCAGATACTGACGGCAATAAAAAGCCAAGGGATCCAACTCCTTACCACCATGTAAAACGAAATAAAAAGTTTCTCTCTGCATACACTTTCGCAGCCATCTTTCACATTCAGAAAGAGTTAATTATGCAAGATATGGTGTCATTAATTTCCAACCAATAAAGTACATTTTTATGGAGGCTGGCAGTCGCAAACACGTTGCAAAGCCTTGTCTCCTGGCATTCTGCTTCCTGTATCAATTCTGTACGGTTCCACTTCCTTCTGCTGCTTTCAGTGGCTTGATCTGTGTACATATGGCATGGCCAAGTGTGTTCTGTTCTCTCTGTGCTTTAAGTACAGAAGCCTCTTAATATAAAATGTAAAGTAAAGCAAGCTTATGTTTGAGTTGTTAATCTGCAATATAAATACATTTACTTCTTTGTGTGTTTCCTATAATAAAGTGTTATCAACTGTTACTGTTTTTGTTTCAAATAGGCTTCATTATCTTTGTCATTTTTTATGTGCTTTAAAAGTAGAGTGTTAGAAGTCACAAAATCTTCCCTATTGTTATTTAATGTGTAAAGAAAGTTTGTGAATCTTGGCATCATCCAGTGTTTGAGAATGATTTGAGTGCAAGCAATATGGCATTGAGTGGGCTGGGCCGTATGATTGTAATCTGTTGTGATTCCTACATGTTAAATAGGACAAATTTTTCTTCAATCCATCAGCTTCTGCACTATAGATATTATTATACCCTCATGTGCACACAAACACAGATTAATATAACTTGGTTTAGTTATAAGGCAGACAGTTAACTAAAAGAATTGTATTTTGCTTGGTAAGGGAGCAATGTTGATCAAGTGGGTTTTTCCATATTCCGGACTGATTTCTTACCCCAAAGTGAAGTAGGAGGACATGAAATTGTCTCATTTATTTCTCAATAAAAGTGGTAACAGTCAGAATGGTTTGGAAAACATAAGACATGAAAGTGTTGTTGCCTAAGGTCACTAGTTGGTTTCCCTAATTTTTCCAACAATGTCGTCCAAGGATATATATCAAATGTTTTGTTTAGATAAATTCATCTCCTGCATAATTCCGACTCTTGTCTCTAAAAAAAAAAAAAAAACTAGAATGGTCTTTTTAGCATTCTTCATTCACCAAGAGTAGTATTTTTTCCTATTGACCATCAATGAAAATGGGATTTCTTCACACTAATATTCTGTGCAATAGGACATTTTCACATTGACCACCAATTTCAATTTTTTCCTTAAAAAATGTCAATTGTTTTCTTAAACTAATACCAGTGTAAAGGGGGGCATTTTTTACTGACTAGTTTTCACCTACTACCAATTTGAAAAAAACTTTAATAATAATTTTCTTAATTTTATATTTTTTTTTTATTAATAATATTAATAAACAATGTTTATATAGCGCCAACATATTACACAGCACTGTACAATAAATAGGGATTGCAAATGACAGGCAGATACAAATGCAAACCCTGCCCACAAGAGCTTACAATCTAAGAGGTGGGTGGAGTAGCCTATTAGGAGCATTATAATTTCTTTTTAGATGCACAAATGATTTATTATGACAGGTTACTACTGCTGCTGCTTCTACTATACTTGTGCAGGTTTATTGGTCATTTATTCACCCCCTGTAGTTCTCTAAAGGCAGCCTGTAATTAGTGGACTTCCTAGTGTAATATCATCACTCTTTACAAAATAATATTGAGATTTAAAAATATATTTTGAAATCATTTGATGCATACAAAGTAGACTTATACTCTTTGCGGTAAAGAGGAATGTATTTGAAATAAAAGAATTTCCAGTTGGTGTTAAGCTTTTAGCATTTTAACCACTCATGGAAAATGGTAAAATCTGAGTGGTTTCTGTGTTGAGTTATGTTTTTAACATTTTGAAAAGGGTTACTTGGATTTAAAGGATTTATTTTTTAAAGAAATCATTTTAGGTGTGCAAGGTACCATTTATGTCTCATTCCAAGACAAGATTACAGCTTAATTTAATATCAGGTTGCTTTTGTTCCCTCTGCCAGGCTAGTATCCGTGTCATCTCATATTATGACTTCCTAGAGACAGCTAAAATGGCATCTTGAATGTTGAACACGGAGATGGCTAATAAACTGGAAAGGCGTTCTGGCCTGAGAGAATTTCATGTTTTTGTTTTTCTTTAGTGTTTTTCCTATCCCCATAAGAAATCAGGGACAGACAAAAATAGCACCGTTATTGGAGAGTGATAATATAATAAAAAAAGAAAAGTTGCAGGCTTCCCTTGTAGCACCAGTGTTATTTACAGAAATGAGAGGACATAAATGGTTTGCAGAGCCAATCACTAAAGAAACAAGTAATGGAAGAAATATATTGGTTGACCTTATGGAAATGTTGCTTGCCGGGCTGTAATGCTTCAATTTTGGCTTTGGTACTTTTCCAGACATTGACCTGGAACATGTATGCAGTGATATAACTCTTAAAGCTGCACATTAGTTTTGTGTCAGTGATATGTGAAAGTAGAAGTTAGTGGATCATGGCTATCTTTTTAAGTGCCTTCTATATATTTATTTATGTATGAAAAATAAAATGAAATTGAATCAAAGTCACATGACTGCCTTTCCTCCAATGACAGGGGTTAATGAAGCTAATATCAATAGGTAAATGCGTCTGCTTTTAAACCTGTTCCTTTACCCTGAATCGGAAACTAATCTGGTATGTTTGTGTTTCATCCACTTTTGTCTAGGTAATAAAAATAGTAAATACATTCACTCCACAAAATATGGTTATTACTAGTAAATATTTGCCTGCCACTGAGCATGGTTACTAAATCAGTACTGGCTTCAGTACTTTTTGAACCACTGACCTGGACAAACATTAAGTTCATGAAGGTATTCTGAAGTTAGAACTTTGAATATGTGTTCTAAGTCAGCAGTTCAAATAATACTGAAGCCATTTCAGGATAACTAGATCACTGGGAGTTTGATTAGTCCAACATATAACGAATTGCTACAATGCCAAATGTCAGCTGAATAAAAATATATATAGCCATGATTTTACCACCAGACATGTTTCACCGTTCGGCTCTATTGGTAGGATGAAATGTGACGGAGACCAAGATATATGCACTGAATCTGTGCTAATCGTTGTAGCAGAAATATTTTTATTTAGCTGATGTTTGGTGTTCAGTAATTTGTTGTTTGCTGGACTGAAGTCATAGAACAAAGGCACTTTTATTGAATGCCTGCACCCAGTGCCCTGTGCGGGTCTACATGGAGCCTGAAGCAGTGTCAACGTTACTATATGGCTTTTTGGTAGCTAGTCAGAAATTGCAACCTCTGTTTCCTTTAGTACAGGTTCGGTCAAAATACATTTTTAGATTTCCAACAATAATGGGATAACTAATTATTAGTAAAACCTGATGTAGATGTAGCCATACAACTATAGATTTAGAGAACGCAGAAAGGTGATTTCCTTATTCCACATGATGTGACCAAGTTTAGCCAAGATTGGCTGTAAATTATAAATAACATTTCCTGACGTGGAAGAGAGAGCATTACTTCTGGGGCATCAGTGAATACAGATGTCTGTTTGAAGGTTATTAACTTGATGATTGCACAACTGGTATACTTGACCCACAGCAGTGAGCCGTGTCCATAAAATAACACGTTTCTCTTGTCTGCCTTTTTCAGCAGTGTGCATCAGTGCAAACCACGGTGAGGTCACTCTAATAAACCCAGGGTCACTAGGTGCCACATCAATGTAAATTCACTGTGGAGAACCAATGTCTTTGTGTATCCCAATTGTAGAGTAACTAAAAGATTGACAGCATTAGAATGAATAGTATAAATTGGTCTAGTGATATCACAGGCAGATCCTACATTGTTTTAGGCAACAAATACTTTTATGAACAGAGAAAGAAAAATATATATTATAATAGCTTACATTTGTGAAATTTCCCCATGCTTTTTTCACATTGTGTAAGCTTTAAGTTATTAACTATTATATATCAGGTAGGAAATGTCAGGCTGGGGATAATGGAGAATTCATTTGACATGGGAGCCCTCGACTAATGAGTAACCAAAACAATAATTTAAACATACAGTGCAAATAATAATGTATTACTGTAACAGTGACCCCTGCGATCAAAAAATATCTCCTGGTTGGTGGATTCAAATTTCTGGTAAAAGATTTTTTTTTTTCTTTACTGAAAACTATTGCATATTGATCTTTGCTTTATACCCATTACAAGTATGTAACTAGTTATCATTTCAGCAATGAATTGTGCAGATTTAAAATAATAAATGTACATCAAGGTTTAGAAATGCTGTTATGGTTAAATGTGTGCATTGTCATGGTATTGCTTGTTAAATACAATGCTATCCTATCTAGTTTTGAAGGATAGATGGCTTGATCGGGAGATTGGCATTGAGATACATAGCCTCTCACCCTAAGGTCAGAGGTTCAAATCTGGCTCCCGGCAGGAGTGACTAAAAATCATTAGCATTTTAAAGCTGTTTGGTGACCCTTAAGAGAGCGGTTGGTCTTCTCAGTGCTATTCCCAGTTCACCATATCCAGAAACCATCATTGCAATTGGAGGCTTTAGAGGCTGTGGATAATGAACATTAAGAGTGAAGTACCTTCTCACCTTTTAGAGCCGTCTCTCCAGGGAACGCCTGCCAGACAATATTTGGGTGATCTGTGGAATACTGTTTTAATGCTGACATTCTGAACATTCAAGTATATTTGTTTCATTCTATCAATGTGTGGATTTTAAGGAACTTTCTGGAGAAAGTAAATCCAATATAGCTGATCATCGAATTAAATAGAATAAAAAACCAAAATGTAAGAGAACTTTTGTCTAGTTAAATTGCAATTTTGTATGTTTTTGCCCAATGTTTAAATAGTAGACATTGCTGCAGAATAATAGATGCAAAAACTTACTGAATATACTTTAATTAAAACATTGTAATGTATGCACCTGCTTTTTTTTTATCCATGTGCACATTCCTTCAACTTTTGTCTCTGTGTTTAGTCTGTGCATATATCTGTACATAGGGCAAGTCATATTTACTAATTACAAACACTGGCTCTGCTTACTACTTTGAAATACTGCAAACCTTTGTTAATAATTATTTCAATAAAGTAAAAAAACTATGGAATAGAAAGCATGTACAAGAGCCATATCAAGAAAGTTTTAAAGTAGTTGTAACTCTTAACTAAAGGACATATAGTTTACTAAAGCAATGCGCATATTGAATGGTTATCCCCTACGGATAATGTTCGGTGAGACATACGATCACTTGCTATATATAAAGGGTATCAATGGATTTTATTTTATTTATTTTATTTTGACACACGTGCTGGTACTTGTTTGTGTATGCTTATTAAATATGAACTTCAACCTTACCTATTTTTTGTCTATACATGCACCATCAAGCCCAGTGTTTAACATCACCCTGTCTATGGCCTGATCCTATATTATTTGCTGCCTGAATTGCCTTTCAAGTTCAACTAGCATCATGTGTGGACATTACATACAGTCCATTCCCAATTGGAATTTATTTTTAAAAAAAACTTTGCTTTGCATGTTCACTACACTGCACTCTAAAATCATAATAAAATAGTTACCAGTATAATCTATAGAATTCTTCACATGAATGCATTAGGTTTAAAGGCATTGCATTACATTATGTTTTATTCTTGGGAAACAAAAAATGCATTTTAATTTGAAATGTATTCAATTCACCTGTCTGTATTTCCCAGGAGTCCCCAAAAAGAATACCCATGTAAAATGCACAAAGATGTCATATTAAGTGTAATGTTTTAAAATGCCCCAAAAATGCATTAGGCACTTTACTTATAAGTCGATTTCTACTTTTGCAAAAGGCTGTGTCACTTTACAAAAGTTTCTGGAATGGTTTAGAAAAAAAACATCTGTTAACCCATCAGCAGAATTGCTCATTCCCAAGACTCCTTGAATTCCTTACATGTGAAGGGGCAGAGAAGGAACCTAGCTGATTAGAGTGCATGTATATTTCATTGTATCTGATTATAATAGGGTGATTAGACTTATGTTAGTGTAAAGTATGTAATTGTATTGTGATTGCCTTGCTAATGATATGCATACGAAATGTGTATGTTTAAAGTGCGAAGATAAAATTCAAGTAAAGGCTAATCAAAGGCTAATTTAGAAAAGCTCTGTGGGGAAACAAATGTAGTAAGGTGGATGTATATTGCATATTAAGATCATATTTCATGCTGTTTGTTTTACACAATAATCTTTTACACCAGTCTGATAGGATCTTAGAATTACAAATTTACAAAATCACTGGTTAGAAGTCCAGTAGAGGTGGGAACTGGAGCATAGCCCTCGTGTAAAGTAAGATTTCAGAAATATAAAATTGTTGAAAAATACAACCCTGGTATTTTTAATTTTTTCCAATAGTAGCCTTCCAGGACTATGTGCTGTGATTATGTAACTCATCATGCAGTACGCCTTTCAACAGTACATCATGCAGTACAACATTTCAAGCTGCTTGGGAAGTATGGGGCATACAATATTTGATATTGTCACTTCTTGTAACTGGGGACGTAGCAGGAAGGGGGAGGAGTTACCTATAAACATATATTATTTGTCATCACAAGAAGGTGCCCTTAAGGTTCCTCCCCCCTCTGTAGGCATGAAGCCAAGCCAATGTTGCCAGATTACTTTACATGATATTCTTTAAAAATGTGCCAAATGCAAGGTGTTTCTTCCATACTTATCATGGCTCGTTGGCATTGTTTATATTTCTATGTAAGCTTGAGCTAAAAACTAAACACCCAATTAATGCATTTGTAAATCTCATTGATGACATATAAACAAAATAGAATAATGTAACAAATCACATTCTTGGTTTGTAATTTTTGTATTCTTGTAACTAGGATTCCTTTGGCACAAAACTCAATGAGAACTATTTTTTTTATAAAAAAAAAAGAATGAACACCCTTAAATGTTTATATATATATATTTATTATTATTATTTAAAAAAAAACAGTATCATTAGTATCATACATTTTAGAATAGCACATGCAAATTGTATTAGAGTAATTCATCTAAAGATATGAGAATATAGTACAAATGATCATATTATAATCAATAATATCATTAGTAACATTCTTGTAGGAATATTAATTCTATCCATTGATATCCCTAAGCACATGCTCTGAAGTCTATTTTATCGTGCTTTTTCTTCCTCGTGTGGACCATGACCAGCCCAGTTTCATTTCTGAACCCTCCAATTGTGTTGTCTTGTGTGTTTTGGCCTCAATTTTCCCATTTCCACCTCGCTCAGCTGCAAAAACGTCTTCATTGTTGTTCTCCCAGATTGTGATACTGTCACAAAACTGTTGCTAGGCAACAAATGTGGTTACCAGGACTGAGCGAATAGCTGAAGGGAAAGAGAAGTGTTGCACCATTGTAGAGTAACCATAGCAATGACCTACTATTACAGAGTAAAGAATTAACATTAACAGTGTTGTGGTATGAAACATATGTCATGATTCACATAAGTGCCAATCTGGGATCATTTTTCATCATTTACAGCATTTCAGGGCAGTCATTCCCCTTGTACGGTGGACTTAAGTCTCTAACTCTCTGTCTGTGACAATACACAGACCATTCGTGATTGACATGTCGGGCTAAGGGAACTTCTCCCATTAGTGAAGACTCGTTCTCGCTACGCTAACATATCAAGCTGGTTTTGTGTACCCATAGGGAAAAGCTGGTGCAAGCAGCACCCACAGAGGATGAATATAAACCCTACTATTTGATATGCACAGTGAGAGCAGGCTCAGACACTGGTGTGTCTGCAGGAGACTATGGAGCAGAGTCACATGCTTGGAAGACCTATGACCCGCCACCCCTTTTGAATCTATTTGCTGTAACTGACAAAGCAGGTGGGGATTCTGTCTCCGCATACTGCCTCTGCGTGCAGTGTTTGCTCATATTATTGTTTTTACACGTTTATACTGCTGTGCCCCGCATTATGATCTTTTCCTCCTGCAGGCAAAGTGAAAATGCCACATATACAGATCACAGACAGATATTGTATTTATTGAAATGAAAATAACTCTCAGCTATTCTGCATGTGAGATTTCTCGGAGCAGAAGGGGAATGAATGGTTGTGCTTGTGAGCAGCTGAGGCTGTGACATACTGTACTCAGCCTTCCCGGGACAGGCCCTGCTGCTGAGTGGTGTTCACAAGCCAGATGCCATCCAGAGAGTGTGCTGATACCCACAGCCTTGGCAGCTCCTTATGGCGTGTGAATTATAATGCACAAAGAGGAAAATAGCACAATGAAAAGTAGTCGCTTTGTTTTTATTGGCTTGGTCACTTTGTGTCTGCACTACAGTGTATGCATCCAGCGGTACATGACCCATCTGCAAATCAGCATATGACCTCTTTCATTTTAGGTATAATTGTTTCTTTTAAATGGAACTATTAAAAGATTTACTCAAAGTCTGCCATGCTATATTGCACTTGTGCCTACTTTGTCAACACATCATAATTATGTACTCATGATGATATATTTTATGATGCCCTAACAAGGTAGAGCGGTAACGATATTGGGTTTATCACTCCTATCTTGTTGCACCGTGTTTTGTCACTTTACTACCAGAAAGTTTTGAAGCACTTCCAGAGCTCTCCATTGTAATATCTACTGGCAATTTTCCAGCGCCTAATGATCCCAAGAATCTAAGATATGCAGGGTCCAGAAAAGATTATACCATATAAATAAAAATAAAGGTTCTACCATATAAATGAAGGTTCTTGCACTATATAATTCCTATCCTACTGAACCCAGTCATTGCCCACCCAGCAATTAAAATTCTATAATACAGTATATATGGAATTTAAACAAGAATATATATCCTTTAGTAGCTTTGTGGGATTTCTGTGGAACATACTAAACCTCTAGCGTGGAGCTCTAGTCTAGGTGTGTCTGGGTCTGTGCCAAGAGTTGAAGGATCCCAAGCTGTACAGATGAAGCTTTAGACAAAATTAAAGGTGTCCATATACAGCATTTGCCGAGTGCTTTAAGTGACCTGTTAGTTCCTTTTTTTTTGTTTTGGTTCTTTTTTTTTAAAGTCACATGATTGATGACAATCATTAATGCCAAATAATGAATGAAAGAGAGTCCACATAGGTAATTTCATCTTGCTAAGACAAGAAAAAATTCAATACTTGTCACAGAAACAGGAAGCAAGCAGTAAAAACATGACACAGACTCTAATGTTTTCTTACTCTATCAAGAGACGTTTTTTCTGTATGTCAATTCAAATAAATAGAAAATGTTTCAATGAAATTGACTTTTGCTCCCACTGCTTCTTTCACAAGGGATTACTGTATAGTTGAGGAAATAGTTTTCTATATGAAAGTTAGCCCATGTTTTGGTTTTCAAGCTGCAGGTGGAATCTGTATATGATCTTTCATTTTTTCCCCTTTCCATAAACATCTAAAGAAGAGGGTTGGACTTCTAAAAACTTAACACACTGCTGTTCTGTGCACATTTCTCTGAGAAAAAAACACAATATGCTTTACAGGGTATATGTAGTCATTAAAAAGTTACACATGTACTTTTTTTTTTTAAATGTACCTACTTTACTGCTTTACCAGGTACATGAGAAAAACTGTACTTGTTACACATTGGAAATCTTGTAGTTTGCTTCATAAAACAACACAAGTAACTTAGCTGCACATTGAAATATTACAGTTAATTAGAAATTGTATTTCATCGCTATGACTTATGCACATATGCTATATTCAGTGTAATGGGAGGCATACACTTAGTAGCTTTTGATATATATTCGTAAAGTTTCAATTTGAAGGTTGATTTTTACAGCAGATTCTTTAGATTTCTTTTTTCAATAGATGTCCCATACACAAATCCACTAATAATCCATTACTTTTAAATACATTTCCTTTATTTTATATCCAAATTAAAAAAAAAAAAAAAGCAGCACAGAACTTTCTTGGTTTGATGTAAAATATGATCAATAAAACTAAAATCAATCAAGTTTCTTTGTGTTCTTCATACCTGATCAGAACTGCAAAATTCTGCAAAAAAAAAAGGTCTTAAGTTAAATGCATAATAATGTGTATGTGTATATGTGTGTTTGTGTGTGTATGTATGTATATATATATATATATATATATATATATATGTATATATATATAAATGTGTGTGTATGTGTACAAGTATATGGATCTTTTGCGCTAGATGCCAGCCAGTGCGATGTATTGTAGCATAGTCTCAGCTGACAAGAGCCGTGTGTCGGGGTACTTTTACCTCCAACATATTGTCTTCACCATATGAAAGTTTCTTCTGAAAACACTAGACAGTGTGTCTGAGTAATGACAAGTTAACATGACACCTCTGGCTGCAAAAACTGACACCATTAATAGCCTCTCTTATTTAGGAAAGGTGATAACATGAAAGGTGGTTCCGTTTAATTAGCATTTTGCACCTTTTTGTAAATAAGGTATGTCATTTTGTTTTAGAAGATATTGTAACAGAATATAGAGATGTGGTGGTTGGCAAATGGACAATATTTTCTTCCAGCATGACACCAATACCCTACTTTTCTTATAATACCTCTTCAACATTCTTAGGTATGAATAATATCAGCCAGGAAATCTTTGTAGTTGTCATGTAAAACATGTTTTTTATACTTGGTAAACGAGTCATATTTGAAACAAGTAAAGTAGGTAAAGTGCTTGATAAGATTCTGCAGTTTTAGAATAACAAAAGTGAACTCTGATGCCTGTTAGATTATAGGTGCGTTTTCATAAATAAATTATTTTCTATCAATATCCTATAAACAGGAATCATCTGAGTTGTTTCTATGGACAACATACTATTTTTTTCTGTAAAATGTGTTTGCATCATATGGGCTGGAAGTACACACACAAAATAAATGTATTTTATATAAAATAAAAGTGTCATATGCTAGTCATTTGGAATTTTAAATGTGAGCAAATGAACAAGTACCATTGCACAATGAATACAACAAAAAAGTGTAAAAATTAACATAGTTTTTATCGCAGGTAATTACCGGTAAATGCTTTCTTTCATGCTTTTTTCCAAAAATTAACATATGAAATTCTTTTCTTTGGGCATTTCTGCTGCATTCAAGTATTTCTGATGCATGATCTCTATTGGGTCTTACTAGAAGCACATAGGTAGATGTCAGGAAAGTGAGTGTGAAAGCTGTCTGGATTTGCGTGCAACATCTGTGCCTTAACACAGCAATTTGTTCTCACTTACACGTTCCACCTCTCTTCTGTCTCTTCACAGGCACCGAGCGCCATGAGCTGACCTCCTGGAAAAGCTTCAACTCCATATTCAGGTTCTTCAAGGAAGCCTTGGAAGCCAAAAACACAAAAAACAAGACTGCATCTACCAGGCGCTCCAACAGAATTAGGAGTGAGGAATTTTAAAGAAAAGAAAATTGTACAGATTCTGCCAAGCCCTCACCGAAATGGTTTTTATCTTAGTCCCCCAGCCCTTCATTAGATTGTTTTCTTCCTAGAGCACATGGTCATGATGTATACATTTAAATAGCGTTTTACATTATTTCTAGATGAGTGCAACTGTCAAAGCAATATGGGTTCACTGGTTGTGCTTCCTGTGGTCTGCTGCTTGGATTTCGTGCTGCCCATCACAGCACAGATTAAGGCTGACAGCAGAGCTGCACAGTACAGCATGGTGCAAGTCTAATTGCCCTGACATCGCCCTACACTTTGAGTTGATGCCATAGCTTGTCTGCTACTCCACTGCCCTGGGCCCATTCACTCACCTTACCACAGTGGCCTTCCCTGCTTAACTCCTGCTATGCCAGAAAGGAGTTTCAAGGCCTTCAGTATGTGGAAGAAACACATTTTAACCTTTTAATTTCCTCTCTGTTTTTCATGTTTTTAGTTAACATTTTTTCTAATAAAGTTAACCTTTGAACTTCTTTTAATATATATAATGTCCCCTAAACAAGCTTACATTTTTTATAAGATGGCTAAAATTTCCAGAAAAGCTTTTAAAAAACAGTACAATTCTGACTGCAATGAAATTTAATATAAGTTGTGCTTAATACTGCTCACTACATCAATCAGTGTGTGTTACCTAAAGTATATCTCAACTTTTTTAAAAACTTTGACTTTTTAAAGTAGAGCAGTGGAATAATAAAGATTTTTAATTGTTTTTTTTTTATCTTTCTCTGTTATGCTTGTACAGGTTGTTGAAGTATTTTTACTGTATTACAAGAACTATTGAAATGATTCTGGTAGCCTTGTCTTCAGTATAATGTTTTGTATGGTGCACATCCATAAGGTCACTTTGATACAATGCCATTAGGTATAAAAAACACAGAGCCTTCTGATCTGTCACCACACAGAGTAACTTACACAGTAAAGATATGAATGTTCATACATGTGCTTCAAATTCGGGTTGCAGGAATTCCACAGTAAATTGCAAAACAAGACTCCTTCCTACCCAAGCAGTGCATTAAGATATCCGGGTATGAGTGCTGGACCATATTATTCAATGGTTCATTTTAAATTTGTAAAACTATAAATAGGGAGTTTTGACTCCTATGAAGGAGCCCTGAGTGTAAAACACTATAAACAGACAATTGGTATTTGCTGCGTTTAATGTATAGCTCAACAACCTGTATACACATGATAGAACAAATAAGGTAAAAAGTACAGTAATAATTTACAGCTCTTGCCCAATGTAATTTTTTATTTAGTTTTCTTTACAAAGTAGAAAAGTGTGTTCCTTGCTGTGCTGAAGAGAAGGACCGTTGGTCTCTGTGTAGAATTGGTGCTTTCTCATCATCAGTTCATACACCTGCTGCAGAGTAGACCTAATGGTCTGCCCTTCTGAGATGTCTGTCTCAGCAGGAAGCATGTCAAACCTCTGCAGAGAGGCCACCTCTTCTACACAAAAAAAAATACCTTCTCTGAAAACTGTAAAACTTTGTTCACGTTGTCTTTTGATGCACCTGGAATTTATTGCGTGGATTTAAACGAAATTAGGGCCCATTTAATCTGAAAAGACAAAGACATTGAGGTCTGTCTGCTAGTCAAAGCCCTAACCAATCTTAACACAAAGTAGAAATAGTTGTTTTTTCTGTATTGCTGCCTCATCATATACACTGTGAGCTGTACTCTGGAGCTCTGTAAAAACTTCACAATAGCCCAGGATCAATTTTGAACCATAACCCTGACAGTTTTTACATTTATAAAAGCTCTATTATAGGAAAAGTATGCCAATGTTGGATCTTTTTTTTTTTTTTTTTTTTTTTTGAACACAGATGGTAACATAGAATGAATTATGAACAAATGTTTTAATGTACCAGTCTCTTCTGCTTGCATGAAATGTTATGGTATTTTATGTTGTTTAAACTGATCCTGTTTTAAAGACATACAAAGTAATTATTGATTCATTTAACTCTTTGGAAGCTACAGGTGTCCTAGCAAATTTTCAAGAGCTGTGAATAGTTTTCATGTAATCTGCTATATTTTATATTGTCACAGGTAAAAGTACAATATGTTAATCACAAACACTGTGAAAACAAAATCTAGTTAGAGAATTATTTTTACATGCAGATGCCTTTCTTCCAATCTAAATATTTCAAATTTCCATTTCTAAAACCAATATTTTTAGTGTTTTGTTTTTAGTTTCATGCCCACCTAAAATGCATATTATGTAATGAAATATTCTGACATGATTTTTTGCTATATTTAGGTACAGGCACTGAAGATTTTCATAATTTATTTATAATGTGCCTTTCGTCAAATATTTTTACGGGATCTAACTTTTTATAATGTTGAAACTGCTAAGTAAAAGTCACAGTTGATTGGTTTGTTTAGTATTTCACATTAATTGTTGTTTTGTTAAATACAGTTTATTAGCACCGGGATTGAGAATATATTCCATTGCCATGTAGTGTTATGGCTGCCCCAATCTGCCATCTATATACAGACATCAGTCTTCATTGGTTAAAGTGTGTGAATCCTGCTGTAATGATAGAGGCAAATGTTTTTTGGGCCGAGCCATGCATGTCTGTTAACACACAGTTGCGTTCTTTAGTAATGTTATTCAGAGAAATTAGTACTCCACCTTGTCCTAAATATTGCCTCAGGCCAAAAAATAGCTTATGCTTTTCTGTGGATGATGGATACAGTAAATATTTTTATTATACAGTATTTATATAGTGCCAACATGTATTGGGTATTGTAATAAAACTTAAACAGCAAGCTAAAGTATTTTTCATGTTATCTCCTTGCTGGTTTACAAAAAAAATGTCTTTCAATTCAATGCTCGCCTTTATTCCAGTACTTGTTTTCATCCACAAGGGTTTCATGGGTCTGTTAAAAACATCTGGAAAGGAGAAGTATTTTTTAAAAATTTACATATATGCAGGGGAGGTCTCTAGCCAGTAATAGGGAGGGATATAATGATAACGGCCGTTCGTCTGAAAACCCCCATTATAGGTTTGCTGGCCTGGGGGCTTGGAGTATGGATCTCATCACCTGAGTCCTCCTGAATATGCAGGTCACTGCGCAGTGCCACTGATAAGCACAAAAATAGTTTGAAATTCAACTTTTACACAGTTTGTGAAACAATAAATCTACTTCTCCTACTGGCATTAATATTGCCGATAGAATTATACTCTTTTAACACAAGCTTTGTCATTTGTCATATTCGTTATATACAATATTTCTGCATGCAGCTATGTTAAATTTTTCACTCGTGTATCATACAATTTCCTTTCAAATTGACAACAATTATAGAATAGTTCTGGACTAGATTTAAATTGAATAGATTGTTCATGCAGGATCTTGTTCTCAACAATTTGGTGAGCCTATTGGAGATTGTATACAAAATGTATAATACAATAATTAATTGTACAATCAGACTGTAAAATCATGGAAAGATTAAGTAAGAAGAAAAAAAAGCTATAAAGGTCAACCTTATCACACATTTCAATTGAACTCTTGTTGCTTGGGTAAAGCTGTACACTAGTACTGAAATTCTCCTTCCAGTTCCTGTATACTACAAGTTGTGTGATGGGATTTTGGAGTCTGCTTTATAAAATAATTTTGAGGTTTTAGGTTTGTTTTTTTATATATTTTTTGAGAGGGAATTAGCAGTTATCTCTGTAAAAATTCCCAACTTTATGAAGTATTTACTACTTTATAAAAAAACAGTAAATACCACATACCCCTGCTGTGGGACATCTAAAATTCCATAGATTTAAATATAGTTACATTTGCTACCAGTGATTCTAAAGCAAAGATGAAGTTAAACTAAAAAATGTTATATACTATATATGCTTTATTATTTTCTACAATTATAAATTTTTAACTGCCACAAGATTCATGTACCACTGGCTAATATCATGTTGTTCAGATTGATATGATAGGTACATACAAAAGCAGCTCTGTATTCATTGATATTTAATTAAAATTATTTTTTAAATTCATGCAATGTAAGTACCTAATTTTGGTGTTGCATTATGCTGTTTACTGTGTAGCAAAGCTCAGGGATAGAGAAAAAGAAGCAAGGTGCGTTGTGATGCTGGAGCATGCTGATAGGAGGATGAAAGAAGATAAGCACATCATTTTTTATCACTATTACAGGGTTTGGGTACAGCAGATACCTGTAAGTGAAAATGAAACTAGTTCATGTTATGTTGAGTCATGTGAAGATCAGAACTGAATAGACAAATACAAATCCTGGTTAAACACATCCCATAAAGTCAAGTGCAGAAATAAGTCCAGTTTTTTGTTTTTTTGTTTTTTTTTTGTCAGTCAGTGCCTATAGCCAAATTCAATATAATTGATCAGATGACAAATACAATTGACTTTGTGTATTTATTCTTATAATATAAATGAGTATAAATGCAGATTTATCACATAGAAAAAAAACTAAGTACATCTCCACATTTGCCAACAGGTGGAACCTGTCGTCGTAAACATATGAGTCTCTAATGAGAATGAGAGATAATGGGCCTTATTTCTTCAAAACTGGAGAAGATAGACTACCATGAGGGAACCTGGGTGATCCAGCAAACCTGGAATGGATTTCTTAAAATGATTCATATTATATGGCAAATGTTTTCAATCCTTCCACAAATTCATTCCAAGTTTGCTGGATCACCCAGGTTTTCCCATGACAGTCCATCTTCTCAAGTCCTGGATAACTTTAATTATTCAGGCCCCCTCTGACTGAATGATGGTTAAATTGTAAATTGATCATTCAGCCTGATAATGATGCAAAGCACATTCACAAATCCACCAAGGTATAGTTAGAAAAGAGGAAACAGCAGGTTATGGAATGGCCTAGTCCAAAGCCCTGATTTGAATCCCATTGAAATGTTGTAAAGAGGCAGAAAGGCAGTTCATGCAAACAAACATATATACATATTAGAATATAGCTCTTCTGCTGACTGCTCCTCATTGGCAACCCACTGCGTTCTGCTCTTGTTACTTGTCTTTCCACTCCACTTTTATCTTGTCTGCTCCCAGTGACTTTTATCCTCTTCTGTTCACTATCCTCTCCCTTTCTAGATGGTAAAATCAAGCTAACAAGCTCTTTTTTTGCCCAAGATTCATAAATAAGTTTGCCTTTTTAGAGTTGCCCCTACATGTTTAGTATTATTGGAGGTAACTGATGGATAATATGTTCTGTCTCACAGTTGTCAGATCTGTGCCAATTCGGAATTTGCTTGCCAGGATCGGAGTCTTGGTGGCTCAGTGTCTTAAACGTTTGTGTTAGAATTTTCTATATTATAGAAATATTAAACTCAGTTTGTTTACTTTAAACAATATTAAAAATTTTTTAAAAAAGCTACACAGATAATTGTGCCAATGTTGTAGAAAATAGCCTACAGTTCCACAAAACTATGTGATATATACTCAATAAAATAAAGTGAAACATTTCCTAACCTAAAATCTTCAGTCTGGACAATTGTGTGGCATTGTTTGACATTTCCATATGCAATGCTCTTTAGATTACAAACAAATGTGTATTGGAAATGTCCTCCTAAATAGTTCACTTAATTTATAGCCAAGCAGCTAGTTCCTTACACTATGTAGTCATTGGATATTCTAAAGGGGATTGTACATATTGTAACCTGTGTGATTAGCTTTATGTTTGCTGAAAATCATTACTAGGAAGGGAAAAGAACATGAACGGTATTATTACACTTATATGTATAATTTTCCAGGTACTTTCCTATGTCAGTAAGCAAAATAAGGCTACATCAAGTTAACCAAAGACCTTAGTCATATGTATATGTGAAAGAGACGCTCAACTTTCAAGACTGCCTTTCATGTAATCTATGAAAGTGCCATACAATTAGGCAAAAAAGGCCTCACAGTTGCTCAGGGCGACTTAAAAACTTTCAGATGTCTGTAACAACTATGATCCCGATATTCTCATCCATAGACCAAGCATGCATGTGACAAGCAGACCTCCTTGGCATGGTGGAACCACCACATCCAGTTGAGCACCCAAAAAGTTGTCTGCTTACATTCAGCCTACTATCATTAACTTTCAATCTCTGGGCAATTTGCCCCATGTATGCTGGGCCTAAAATCTTGGTGTTCACATATTTGACTGTCAGCTGACTAAATATTTTCCAATAAAGAAAAAAATGGACATCTAGAAAACAGAGTTAACATTATTATAAAGACTCCCTGTCTGTAAAATGAAATTTCTGCAAAGTATTCTGGTAAAAACTGCAGACCTATCAATAGAAGGAACTTCAATGTTTATACCTACAATATATATAGTTATATCTTGTTTGATAAATTGCCCTTTGTTGTGGGTAGAATGTGCCATGGTATAATTCTCCATGTATGCAGACCCTTCCCTTTATTCCAGACTTTAAAATAGTTGGTTTGATTAGAGTATTGCTGTAAGATAGATGCCTACATTAGTGAAGATCCTCCCCACCGAATTCTACAAGACGCAGCTCTGCTTTATATAGAGAAAATGCTGACTGTTGTGTCAGAGGAGCGAGTGACATCTCTTTACTCTCCAACACAAAACTGGAAGCATCAACAATTGTGAAGTATATAATGAATCACTGAGCAGAAATAATAAATTACATCATATACATTATTTTCTTATTTAATACCAGATTGCATAGAGCAATGGTATAGTGTAACTAATATAAACCCATCCTTAATCTGATTTTATTGTCTGCTCCTAAAATCTGAGTTCTAATTAATCTGTTTTTAGCCTTTTTTACCTTCACATTTTGTCCTCCCTAAATGTACAACTCAAATTTTACCATATTTTTCCCCCTGCCTGTGCCAACCTACCCAGAAATACCCTGGTATAGTGGTTGACTTACCAAATCTAATTCATGAAAATAAGGCAAAACCAATTCCTCGATATATATCCTGCCAAGTGTATGACCCTTCTATGTGTAGCACACTATATACCCATACAATCCTTGCTGGGCTCTGGTTTGTCATCGTTTCTATCATTGAGTGTAACTTGATGTCAAACATTTTAATTTGTTCACCCTGTCTGCAAAATTTTACAATTTCTCTGGATAATTCTAGAACCAGAGAGCCAAGCTCACCTATGGATTTGTTTCTACAATTTGATGAGAAATCTGTACAAATGTTTGGATGTTATTTTGAGTATGACCCTTTTGTATACACCGCACCCATGCTCTGGACCGACTTGTGGTATTTGCTTATGTTTCAATTTGTAAAGCACCAAAACTTCCTACTATGTATATTTCTGTTTACACTGACTGAAATAAACATTTGATCTTGTAATACAATGTGAATGTTCTTTTATTGGTTTCATGCTATAATTGCTTATTTATGAGGACGGAGATAAGCTGCTTGGTAAATTATCATTAATAAAACAACATCAAGCATGGTGGAGCTGCACACAACAATAAACTAACTGAAAATGTAGCTGAGCTTTCTTTTTATTATATTTGTTGTAATATTCAGGAAGTGGCTGCTTGTGATCCATAGGTACAGGCGAGGCTGGAGACACTTTGAATAAACCAAATATTTGTCAGGGAAAAAACATTGATTAATGGGAACCCAGCTTTATATTATTTACTGAGCTCAGTGTACATTTCCCCTGTAAAACAGACAGTCTTCTATAATAAGTCAAAACACTTCTACAGAACTCTCTAAGGTTGAGTTATTCAAGGAATGGATGCTTTTCATGTAGAAATAAGACATATTTTCTTTTCAAAGTGAATACTGGTAAATATGGTTTGGTTGTATTTATGCTGAATATCCATCATGTGCTACCAAAAATCATATGTTTTATTATGCTAGCAAATGATTGATATTTACAGTGAATACATGTTTAACTTCTTTAAAATTATTCAGTTTTCCAGAGGTTATTTGTTTTGCTAGCTTGCTACAGGTTACATTCATTTTGGCATTGCTAAAAAAAAATCAGATGAATTATAGAAATCCTTATTTTTCACTCTCCCAAATGTAGAGGACTAAGGAGAGATATAATATTGTTTCCATAGTACCCCCATAGGTACTACTATTGTGATCCCTACACCACTTCTTGCTATTTAAACATAATTGTTCAGCCCAAGAACTCCCTAACTCTCAACATTTGCCTCACACAGTATTAGAAATCATGATTGCATTATCATGGTGGTTCAGACATTTCCTGAAATCATTTTCTCTAACCACACAAAGACCGCATTTACACAGCACAGTGTACAATCTTCAAATGCTGCGGATGCTAGAACAACGTTCTGCACTTTGACCTAGCCAATCTATGACTGCAGAACTAGGGGTAGACCTAAAGAAGATGGAAGGGGAAAATCATGGTGTGTTCACTATACTTGTACATCATTGCAAAAGGTTGTGGACCCCCAAAAGTTTGGTTTTGCTTGAGTGCATCATAATGAATATGGTATATTTTGTCTGTTTCAATGCCCTTGTAACAGTAGATGTAAGGAAGTAGGCGTTAGAAAATAGATAGACTGTGGTCATAATGCAATGGATAAGGTCATCAACAATATTAAAGTAAGCTTTAGCATAAAATGCTCAGCTGATACTAAGAGACCTGGTGTGTGCCAAGAAAATATCCCCCACACCATCAGCCTGAACCATTGATACAACTCAAGTTGAATCCATGCTTTCATGTTGTTGACTCCAAACTC
>NC_092863.1:71574942-71581629 GCF_032062135.1 Pyxicephalus adspersus
TAATATAAAGTGCCGACAGCACACAGATCCGAATACTGGAACCCTGAAATAAATTATTATTACTTTGTAATTCTCTCCACAACATATCACCACATTTATCTGATGGAGGAAAATACACGTTTATCGGAATAATTGTCTAATACCTACCCCAATATTACAATTATTTAAACAAATGTCAGACAATGGTAAGTAAAAAGTGAAATGTTTCTATTCAACATCTCCAATCCGAATACAAAAAAATAGATCTGGGAAATAAATATACTTTTATAAATATATTTGTATAAAATATGATTTGTCTATTCTTCCCAGCGCCGGGTCCATGTAAGATATTTGTGTAGATGATATCAAATCCTAAGATTTACTAAACAATCATTTTCTGCAAGTCACATCAATATGATGATAGATAGATAGATAGATAGATAGATAGATAGATAGATAGATAGATAGATAGATAGATAGATCCTAATAAAATAATGCAGCCTGCTAAATATACACTTCTTCCATATATATATATATTATAGACAAAGGAAAAGATAGATAATGTAGTTAAGTAAAGTAAGTTAATGGACTACATTTCCACTTATAATAATAAAATTAAAATTAAATTCCCAAAAGAAAAAAAAACAAAATCCGCATCTATCTCTCCATGTTTTTCCCTCTGTGGATCTCTCTGTATCTATCAATCTACCTACCCATGCCTAAAATATATGGAAGAACTGCACATTTACCAAGCTGTATGATTTTATTTATTGGGGGAGCAGTGGTTTCATACCTGTATCTGTCTCTATTTATTAATCTATCTATATTATAAATGTGGGAAGTGCATGTTTACCAGTATGCAATATTTTATTGGAATGCCAATAGTTAGATATTTATGAATCTCTATCTATCTATCTATCTATCTATCTATCTATCTATCTATCTATCTATCTATCTATCTATCTATCTATCTATCTATCTATCTGTCTATCTGTCTATCTATGAATCTATTTACCCATCTATCTATCCCTATATCTCTATGTGGGGTGTCCCTGATATTGGGTACCCTTGTACATATATTCTCTGTATGACACTATACAGCTGCCATGTTCCAGTCCCTATTGTAGGTATCTGGCAGGAAGGTTTGGGCACAGCAGTGTCATTGCTCCCAGTGTGTATAGCACCATGGACAGCGCTTAGTTCTGGTTATTCTGCCCTAGTAAAATAAATGTGGAAATGCAGCAGTTGGATGGGTGAACCTTTGCCTGCTCTGTGTGTGTACTGGGTCTGCCAGTAATGTAGGGAGCAGTGATCCCCCTTCCTTCCTGTGCTGTGTAATTGTGTGATGCAGTCAGAGCAGGTAACACTCCTCCACCTGGGCTGCTGAGATCTGGCAAGTGGCATTTGATGAGCTGTAGTCATCCCAGACAGCTCGTTAATTACAGTCACTGGGGAGCAGCAGCAATGAGCCCAACCTCTGCTAAAGATCCTGACAGCAACTTCGGCGGCCCCAAGAACCTTAACCAGATGACTTCTGCCGCATTTAACCCCTGCAACCCCGTGCAGACTGAGCCCAGGCACTGGCAGGGTAACATTGCTGGCACTCAAAGGGTTAAGTGGTGCTTGTTTGAAGATTCTAATGCTGGTCACAATTCTTCCATTTACTGGTTTGATATGCAAAATGGAGGAGAGTCATTACTCCAATTAGCAGTCGTGATAATTTCTGCTTTGTTCATGTCTAAATGTCCACATATGTCCAAATACTGCAGATCACACGCTGCAAATCGTCTAAATATATTGCACCTGTTGTATTTTTACACATCATAAGGATCAATCTTTTATCTAAAATGATCTGTCTTTACAGAATAAGTGGAGTCATTTGGTTAATTGTTTTGTATTTCCCCTGTGATAATATTATTTTACCAATTTATTAGTTATGAAGTTTAATTTTATATTTTGTTTGAAAGATTAAAATATTTGGTTTAGTTTAACGCTATGTTTAATTTAGGATATTAAATAGTAATATCCCGAATAGACTTTTCATATAATAAATCGTTTGTAAAAGTATTGTTTTAAAATTGTATTTAAATTTTATCAGCAATAACTTCCTCCAAAGTTTTTTTTTTTTTGGAACGCATTTAAAGTTGCTGCATAAACCTTCTATTGTAATTGTATTGTGAATACAATCATATATGTTAATGAATACATAAACAACATACATTTGTTGCATTTAGTGTCATTTTATATTTTAATGCATGTTTTATATTCTAAATTATACCTTGCGGGTAGATTTCTGCACAAATGATTAATACATTTATGCTTCACAGGAAACTCCTGAATTATCCTCCCATTTAGAACTTTTATTTTAGAGTTGACTTTGGTCCAGAATCTAAAACTCTAAATAAAATAATTACCTTTATAAACCATAATACAATTACTATCCCGATTTGTAAAGTATTTGCAAATAATAAATTAAACAAAACTGAACAGAATATGACAAACAAAAGTATAGATTTACTATTATTTGTAATGCATTTGTAAAATCTAAAATTCTTTAAATCCCAGGAAAAAATAATATCGAATGTCCGAGAAAGAAAAGGCAGCGGTATTCGGGAATACAAAGGTGTCAGATCTATTACTTTGTTGCATAAAATCAATAATTGTTTAAGCAGTTGCCCAGGGCCTGGGAGAAAAGCAATAATGGCTTTACTTATCAAAGGTAATGTACATAAATGATTCTCATTATATCACTTTACATAGAACAAGAAAAACGTTCAGCTCCATGTTTTAAAGCAGAATAAATAAACCGTATAATGCTCTATTTGTATTAGTAAAAGCGGATTAGTATTATTAGCGATATTTGTGGTTTTTTATTAGTTGTTGCTAAAATTTGTAAAACTACTTTTTCAAAGCAAACTGTTTTTTTTTCACAAATTAAGAAAAAATTAATAAATCTAATGTTTTGTGAACTATAATTGCTATTCTTTGTATAGCCCATTTTTATTTGTAATTTGTAGATTTATTCTAGTTGTACTAGATAATAAAATAATAAATCGTATTAATTTGTAGCGATGTGCTGCTTGTTAGATACAGAAATGTCTAACACACTATGAAGAAAAGTATCACAATTTCTGATACAAGCTAATAAGGTCTTTCTAGCTCTTTCGGGTTAATAGACGGCTAATAAAATATTACAATTAATTTAAAGATTCCGATTTATTACATTTGATGGAAGTTTTGAAACTGAACTGGTCCTATGTTTAGCTAAGCTTTCCTATGTGACTTACCCTAGGGTATGAATAATACAGGTAAGTGACACATAACTAAGATGTCTTTATACCATTTCCATCTATTTTCTAGTATTGTCATTTATTTTTTATACTTAGTAACAAAAATTACTGAAGATGTGTTTAATGATTTCAAGATATTTAAACAATTTGGAAAGATCATAAAATCACATTGTCTGTCCCTGTTTTTCTTTGAAAGTATTAGATCTATCTTATTCTACCTTTCTGATAGAAATACAGATGATACCTCTGCAGCTGTAATGGATTACTAGGAAATAAAATCCATTCTGCTATAGAAAGTTGCCCGGGATGAGTTAGCTCAGCGGAGGCTCCTCCTGAGACTAAGAGCGCCACCTAGCAGACACACTGGGAACTGCACCTCATGAAGCCAATTATCTCTTAAATTTGAGAAGGGATCTTGCTGTGCCTCGGTGCGCCTCACCTGAGTTTTTTCACTGATCCCCTCAAGAAATGAATCAGCAACAAGATTAATATGGACGTGTACACCTCTGGAGGAAGATAAGACTTCTAAGCTGACTTTTAGGTGAACTCGCCTTTGCCAGGGATGTGTGCACATCTTTCCCTCTCCATCTCACATTATTGTGCTTGTCTTTAATGCATGCAGTCGCCACCCCCATAGTTCTTTCAGATCCCATCTCCCTGCAGCCAGCAGAATCAGGAAAATACTCCCCTGAATTCTGTAATTCACCAGACTACCTCTGCTTTACCTCTGTGCTCCAGCTATTCACAGAGGGGGCAGGAAGAGGACTCAGCAGAGGAGCTCAGGTGGTCTCTATCAGAAGCCACGGTGGGTTTACATGCAACTTATTACCATTAACCCTTTCATTTCTAGGCGAGCCACCAACACACACATATATATATATATATAAAGCTACCACGTGCTACTTTCTTCCTCCTCGGGATGCAAGGGGTTAATAAACTTTTCTCCTTGCTCCATAAAGATCTGCCCCATTTCTATCAACTGCCACTCATGTAATATTAATTCCTAATAACTGCATGTTTTTCTGGGGGATCCAGCAACACCTAGATCTCATAGCGCCTTGTTCTGTACATCGCATTTCATTAAGATTCATTTACTTGTTATTTGGTACTAATTGTGCAAGCATTCAAATCTACAAAGCCAATCTGATTCTGTTGTGATCTTACAGATAAAATGCATGCTTTATGAAATAGATAAATCCTGAGAACGCTATGATCTTTGTGCGCTATATGCAGAATTATTTGTATAGAAATGATTGCAGGGTTAGCGAATTTGGTTTATATTGAAATAAAGCTGTTTGATTTTGTGGCAGATTTATGGAACATTGTGTGTTGGTAATCCAATTTTATTAAATAGTAACAAGGGGTGCGTATCTGGGTAAATGTAAAGGACATTTTAATATTCTATATATATATATATGTGTGTGTGTGTGTGTGTGTGTGTGTGTGTGTGTGTGTGTGTGCGCAAATATTCTCCTATACACTCTATTACACCCCAGCCTTCACTTTTACATTTGACACCTTTCAGACAAGAGATACCAAATGCCTAATGTAGGATTGATTTATTACCATTGGAGGTAAGTGTTCACTGCCCGGGCTCCTGTGACCTGTATTAACTAGTAACTATTATTAACTAGTTAGTGCCCGGGTGACTAAATACATCACAAACTCAATCAGCAGATCAACATAAAAGCTCAATGTTTCTTTTCCCCCAACTCGGCTATTAATAAGGAATCAAAGCTAATTAAACACAAAACTAATATAATAAATCAAGTCATGAATAAAAGCAACCTAAATGCAATATTTGCTGCATATATACAACAAATAAAAAAATAAATTACACTTTACATTTTTTCCGATTTTTTTTTACTTTTGAAATGAATATTTTATGACGGCTGGATATGTTTAATGTGTTTGGAAATGTCCTGGTGAGGATCTTCATTTATTAACATTAACAGTACTTAGTATCAATAGGTTTTAGTTCACAAGAACTGGTGACCCAATGAAGGGAATGTAAAACTTTTTATAAATTATTAATAATTATGCGTGATCTTTAAATTTTATTTTTTGTATTATGTATGGAGGAAATAGAAATGGATATTCATACAAATCTATCTATCTATCTGTCTGTCTGTCTGTCTATCTATCTGTCTATCTATCTATCTATCTGTCTATCTATCTATCTATCTATCTATCTATCTATCTATCTATCTATCTATCTATCTGTCTATCTATCTATCTATCTATCTATCTATCTATCTATCTATCTATCTATCTATCTATCTATATCATCATCTACAATTACTGTATTATTTTAAATATTTTTGACACATGTGGGTTGTAGAAATAAACAAACTCCCAGTAAGCACACATACTGCATGGTCAATAATAGATGGCTGTGTTATTAATAAGCCTTTGTCAGGGGGATTAAGTGGCTTTTCAGAATAGGAATGATGGGGAGAACGTTGCCTGTCCTTGCAGCTCCATGTCAAGTTTTGTTATGTAGAAAGCTATGGGAGATATGGCATTTATTTTCCCATAAACACAGAATTTTAGATAAAGACCCCCTATCTCAAAGCGTGACTGCCCCTGCTGGCCTTGTCCACTCTCAGCCCTTTCCATCCATGTCAATGCCAACTTGTATTTCTCCCTTCCGAGATGTACCCAGGCACAGAATGAAGCAGGGGATGACATTGGTAGGGGTGCAGGGACGTGTCCCCTGTGCTAGGAAAGCCCAGCTCTGCTGAGATACGTGGGAGCCTGAAAAGTCTCCTATTCATATTGGCAGCAGTGTGGCCTTTCACAAGGGGTCCTGTCACTCAGGGGAAGGGGCATTTCTTTAACCTGCTGTCAATACACCCACAAGGCAGCCCCACAACGATGCTCACACAGACACTGGGAAACAGGCAGACAGATTTGACAGAAATGTACACCGACTATACACACATTACAACAGAACAAACACACAGACACAGAACAAGAATACATATAGATTATATTGACACTGGAGATACAAATGATATAGATAGGTCAAACACACATAGAGATCATAGAAATACACACATACTATATAGAGAGGACAAAAACACACATATAGATTATAGAATTACACACATATTATATAGAGAGGACAAACACACATAGAGATCATAGAAATACACACATACTATATAGAGAGGACAAAAACACACATATAGATCATAGAATTACACACATATTATATAGAGAGGACAAACACACATAGAGATCATAGAAATACACACATACTATATAGAGAGAACACAAACACACATATAGATTATAGAATTACACACATATTATATAGAGAGGACAAACACACATAGAGATTATAGAATTACACACATACTATATAGAGAACACAAACACACATAGAGATTATAGAAATACACACATACTATAT
>NC_092863.1:71581640-71613082 GCF_032062135.1 Pyxicephalus adspersus
AAACACACATAGAGATTATAGAAATACACACATACTATATAGAGAGGACAGAAATACATATATACTAGGGTATAAACACAAGCTCATATATTATAAATTATATAGAGAGATTATGGAAATACGCACAGATTTTATAAAGAATATGAACACAGACATAGAGATTCTAGAAATACAGAAATATATAGATGTAAGAAATACACACATTCTATGAAGCGAGAGGACAAAACACACAAATAGAGATCATAGATATACACACAGACTATATAGAGAGTATAAACACACAAATAGAGATGATAAAAATACACACATTCTACATATATTATAAAACACACACAGATTATATAGAAAGTACAGATCACACACATTCAAATGATAGAAATACACAAATACTATACAGAGAATACAAACACACACATAGAGATCATAGATATACACGCAGACTATATAGAGAATTCAAACACACAAGCAGAGATTATAGAAATACACAAATACACTAAATAAAGGGCACAAACTCAAGCTCATATAAAATAAAAACACACACAGACTATAAAGAAAGTACAGATCACACACATTCAAATGGTAGAAATACACAAATACTATACAGAGGGTATAAACACACATAGAGATGATAGAAATACACACAGACTATATGGAGAGTACAAAACACATATAAAAAGAACACGAAAACACAGACTATATTACCAGAGGAGTAACTTTCAAATAATGTAGATAGTAAGAATTCAGATGACAATTTCAGAAAAACACACGGACTATACAGAGAGTAGAAAACAGTCAAAGAGATTATGGAAATACACATATAAATGATAGAAATTCATATATAAAGTACTAATTAGGTAGTGGAAAGCACACATGAACCGTCCATGATATAAAACGTACTATATACAGATTGTACACAATGTGGACAGACTATTGACATACACACAAACTATTTGGAAAGCACAAACATACACATAGGGATCATGAACATACATATACATGCAGATGATATAGTTTGGATATAGGTAGGGTATAAAGATCCATTCAGTGATGAATACAGTCAGGGTGACAATACTGACATGGAGGAGATAAAGATATTCATCCCAATACAATCCCAACCTCACACAACACAAGGACACAATATGCCTTTTCTCTGATTTTTAGAATCCGAATTTAATATGGAATCACTTTGTTGAGATCAGGACAATACAGAATGATTTCTGATTGGCTGTTCTGGTTTACTGCACACAGTAATTAAGAGTTAAGAATGAAGAAGTCCATATGTGATCATTGGGAAGGAGGGTCAGATATTGACAGCTGACACAAACTGCAGGGTGACAATGTATAGACGAGCAAGGACAGAATACATACTGATACACTACAGAGGGAAATAAAAGGCACAAACACACTGACAGATATACACAGGGGGATGAAGGAGACACAAATGTAATACACAGCACACAGACAGGCAGGACACACAAAATGTGTCAAAAAGATAAAAAAAAAACTACAACACAGACACACACATATACAGCAATAAACATGTATATACAGACTGTCATGATTGTGCAAAACTATTTTTAGCAAAACAGTGTTGACATACACAACCACACATACCAAAATAAAATAAAGACATTACAAATGCGGTGTAACACACATCGACAAATACACTGTGCAGAAGGGAAATTACAGATTACACAAACCACATTTACATTAAAGGAACCCCTTTCTCTTGGCCCAGTAAACTTTTTCCCTTCAAACCCCCAATTATGTACAGGGGAGCAGTGAGAATATCTTCCAACATGATTAAGTGGGTGAAACAATCATTATTCTGTACGCACTGCTGTGGAAAATACTTTATATAATACAATATTATTATTGGGATATTAAGACCTACATGTTTCAATGCAACAACATGGTGTACAAACACTGAACAGGTACACTTCATATACACATATTGCCTGGGCTATATATACAGCCTTGTTAACATGGTACACACATATCATTGGTGAGCATGGCACACACACACACTTCTCATAAGCATGATATACACACAGACAGATATACACATACATCATTGGAGAATATGATATAAACTTAGTGGCAAAGTTACTCGTACACCACTGCAGAATGTGATACAAATATTGTACAATATTTCATTTACACTATATATAATATACAGTGGCAGAAGTGCACACATAACACTGCAATGCATGATGCACACACACAAAACAAGATACACATATGGTTGTTGTAATATATATATATATATATATATATATATATATATATATATAACACATACAGGGATTCACATACAGTACACTACAGAACATAATATAAATAAACTAGCAGAAGTGCATGAACAAAAATAAAGTACACAATCCCCTTCGATCCACACTCCACACACCTCAGATACATTTATTACACACATAAAAAGAGGTACATGCACCATTCATAACTACAAAACAATAATAACATAGAGGTGTACACAGACAAATGGATGTACACACCCAAAATATTATACGCAATTAGAAAGATGTACACGCACCATTGATAAATATAATACACACATACACACTAGTGCAGGAAGAAATATAAAGAATATACACATATAAAAGAGGTATACACATGACTGATAAAAATGAACACACATATAGAAAGATTTACACACACCACTTCAATATATAATACACACAGACAAAGGGAGTCACAGTTTATGTACCAAATATCATTTTTCCCTTTTTTTCCTCTGGAAGTATCAGAAGGCTTGTGTTGTCAAGGTCAGTGCTATATAAAAGCCTCGGAGGACTAACTAACAGCAAGTAATGCCCTCCCTGGGGTGAGGGATTTATCCTGTGTTTTCATCTGCCTTTGCCAGCTTCACCCCTTCAGTGCCAGGCAGCACAGCACCACACAGGGCTCCCCCATCCAGCACAAGGCTTCGGTGGGAGAGGGCAGAGAATTATTTGGGAGGAAATTTGGGGTCAGTTCAGGTCTGAGTGTAACATCTGCAAAACATTGACACAGTCTGTGTAGACAAAAATGCCATTTGCTGTACAAACCCAGCACTAATGGCTGAAGTTCTCTCTCCAGCTTTAATGCCATCCACTCCCTCTTTCATGAAAGGTCACCATTAATTGCCTGAATAATATTATTGTGTTTGCCTAGCAAGTATAATAGCAATAATATGAATGCCTAAAACAAATAAAAAGGGGTTTTCCTGTGGGATGACTAAACTTGTGTACATTCTCAACATGTCTTCAGATTAAATATAAACTCAAAGAAAATACATCTCCAACACAAGAGGATTACAGGCTGTCTTGATATACAATTTAATTACACAAAAATTCATCATATCGTTTGAATCCCTCTATAAGATTCGAGTATGTGTGAGGTTAAGTAGCTTTTAAAAGCCACAGTTTGTAAATGGCTTATTTAATAAATAGCACCTTGAAATCCTAAAACCCCCATTACAAACACGATCTACATATGGATGCCAGTTCCATCTACATATTTCTACATTCATAAAAGTGCTGCTTGGCACTGGGTGCTTTAGGAAAGCAGATGTTAATTTTTTCACGTATCTTTTATGGCCCTGTACATGTGTAACATTGGAAGCATTCCAGAACGCCTCTATTATTTGCTAAATGACTGTTGCTTGAAGCCTTCCTATTCTCAGCAAAACCCAAACTATATTATATCAATAAAATGTGCATCTGGGCTCCAAGCGAAGCAGAAAACCTGCAGCATCCTAGAGGAGGAAAATATGTTTAGACCTCTTTAACTGGTGATGTAGGGTTATTGGTGTTTATACAGTTTATTGCTTCTATAGCAAAACAAGATATACATGCAAAACATAAATGATAATAATTTATTTTGCAGGGGGGGTTGTCGGTTGATTCATGAAGAAGTCAACCTGGCTTTTGTTCTGGTTTACAAAAAAAAGCCTACAACAGCCTTTCAGAGCCAGGGTTCCTCCACAGTTCGCACAGGGGTTCCATAAGAGGTTCCTCCAAAGATTTCTCCAGAGGGTTTTCTAGAGATTCCTATAGTGATTTCTCCAGGAGTTTCCCCTTGAAGTCCCACAGGGTTTCCTCCAGAGGTTTCTTTAGGAGGTTTTTCCAGGAGTTCCTCCAGAGGTTTATCTAGGGGTTACTCTAGAAGTCCACCCAGAGGTTTATCTAGGGGTAATTCCAGAAGTCCACCCAGAGGTTTATCTAGGGGTAATTCCAGAAGTCCACCCAGAGGTTTTTCCAGGAGTTCCCCTAGGTGTTCTTTGAGAAGTGAGCAATGTCTACCAAGCCACCAATGTAAGATGGACCTCCTACACTCAGCTAACCTTTATGTTCTACTTTTCTAGGCTGACATTATAGCTAATTTATTTCCAAGTATATTATTAGAAATGTGGCACAGGGCGGAAGGCTGAACAACTTGACCTGCCTAGGGTGTCAAACATATTGTTCATTCTTCTATTTGGACCACCAGATGAAGGAAATAATTTCTTTAGCAGACCTGAGAATATTTTTAGGGTTCCCATGAAATGAAAGTGGGATACAATGATGGCCAGTTTATTAAATGTCATGGCTGGTAAACATTTTGTACATTTGATCATTAGAGGATGTAGAATCCAAGGAAGAACATTCTGGGTAGTGTTGTACCTGAAGACTTGAGTCGTTTTGTGAATGATGTGACATCATGGATCTCCCATTGACCTTTCCAGGAATACACTTGGTGCATTGACAGATCTTGTCTGCCCTGGGAGGATGTACCCTTTACTTGGAGACCGCAGAGAAGGGTCTGAACATCAAATTTCTTCAAATATGAAAACTAGGTCACCAATAAAATTGGTCTCAGCATGGTGTGTAATTGCAACAAAATGCTGCTGAGTAAATGCTAAGAGCTAGCTGGCTGTGGGGACAGAGTCGCAAACCATCTGCTGTGTGTGTTAATATTGCTGAGAAGCCCTTGCATTATGTGTGTGCTAGAAGTGCACCAGGCCTGCAAGCTTCCCATATGCTGGCCGGTGACTGGGGCAGACACAGCGCTTCCTACAGCACAGCCACCGCTTATTATGTGCTACCCACCGCCATAGGTTCCGCAGGTGTGACGTCACAGCAGGCTGGAAGAGACTTTATGTTATGGGGAACATTTCTCATCTGTTTCCCATCACTTACTGAGAATCGCTGGATGAAGCTAAGAGGGAATCTCTGCTGAGCTATTTATAACGTGTCTGGGGCATTATGTCACACTGCATTCAGCTTCATTAAAAACAAATGCAAGCATATGTAGTGCAAAACAACTGGATCAATGCCTGCAGTGTGTGTGTGACAATAATTGTACAATAGTGTGTGTATTACAGGTTACACACATATACACCCCAAGATTTATCATGTCATCTAAATTATCTGTTCTTAATGAATATAGAAGATCTCTTACTGTCCTGGCCATGGCTCGGATGGTGATATTGGAGCAGGAGCGCTGCCCGTACCCACAGGCTCTGACTGCAGATTGAGACATATCTTGTTCCCTATAAAAGGATCATTTCATGTGGGAGGCTGGACACAAAGTTTGGACTCGTGACTGGCATTCCTGAGAGACATGCATATTTTATAACAACAAAGCAAGCTGGGGAGAGGGCTGAGGGGGGAGAAGCTCCAAAACTTGGGAAGAAGTTACTTAGTGACAAACATCTGTCAGCATGGGGTAACCCGACTGCTGCAGCTTCTGTCCATACAACTGCTTACCATGTACACCTGTCAGCTACAAAGTCACAGAGAAAACTGCAACAATTCATTTATATATCAAAACTTTTTATTGAAACTTTGTTTCTTTGCAAGGAATTGATGTTTCCACTAGAATCATATAAAACAGTGACTGCAGGAAACTCAGAGCATGGCTGGGCACTTCTAGGTGAAAGATCTGATTTGAAGCCCTTGGTATATATTGAGAGTCCCCTGGCTCATATGTAGAGCCACCAATTCATATATACAGCACTTTTACATTTTTATAAAATCCCTTCTATAGAAACCCCAACACATATTTATTTAGTGCCTTCTAGCTCATATAGGAAACCTTTTGGCTTATATGTAAAAAAACCCTGGCACACATGTGGAACCCCTGACATATATGTAGAACTCACTGGCTCCAATTTAGAACCCCATGGTTTATAGATAGACCCTGCTAGCTCACATGAAGAAACCCTTGGGGTGAATGTAAAAAACCCTGGCACATATGTAGAGCCCCTTGGTATATATGGAAACCATTGCATACAGGTAGAACCCCCTAGCATATAATTAGAGACTCAAAAGAGGCTTATATGTACAAATCCCTGGCACATCTGTAGAACCCTCTGGCACATATGTAGAACCCCTTGGTATATATGGCAAACCCATGACATATAGGTAGAACCCCCTGGCATATAATTAGAGACTCAAATAAGGCTTATATGTACAAATCCCTGGCACATCTGTAGAACCCTCTGGCACATATGTAGAACCCTTGGCATATCTGTAGAACCCCCTGGCACATATGTAAAGTGTGCTTTTCATGCCTTCAGTTGGCCTATACAGCCTGCTGACTTTCCAGCAGTGGCAGATAAATCTGTGGCTCCGGAGACAAAGACAGAGCCAGGCCTGGTGGTGAGCTGGATATCTCTGTTAGTTGTCAGTGTAGGTCCATTGACAGAGAATGCTAATGAGTCTTTGCAGGGCTGGAGAAGACTGCATCTCTCTTGTCTCTCCCTTTCCCCTTATTCCCCTCCCCCACATCACTGACTTCCATCCCTCTCCCCTCCTCCTCTGGATTCAAGGGGGATCAATAACTGACCCCACGATTTAGCCAGTGCTTTATGTACCTGACCGAGCAGTGATATGATCAGTCCTAAACGTTATATACAGCAAATGTCTTCTTAAATCAACACCAAGGATCGCTCAGAGCAAGCAGCCTGCTCTGTCCTAAATATCCCCCCCCCTCCCCATCCTCACCCTTAACCCCCCTGCCATCTTCCCAAGCTCCAGAATTGTTCTACTTTGTACTTGTAGATCCCAAATGATGGAGATTTCTCCTAGAAGAAGATGTATGTGGACTGTTATACAGCCATCACCCAGATTACTGATTCTGCTGTCAGCAAGGTGAAAATGTTTCATCCTCCCCTATCATATCTACATTAATACACCCAAATGCCACACAAATATCCTGCACAATCATTGAGAAGTTCCCAGGAAATGGCTTTGTATCAGCAATCAGACCATTCCATTGCTGATAAGATGAATACAGCATGTTACAGCACCTCCTGGTCTGCTACACTGAATATCCAGCATATTCAGCCACAGAAAGCACATTTCATGTCTTTGTTAGGAGTCGTTGACGACAAGGAGCTGTGCAGAATATTAACATATGGGGAGGACATTGGAAATAGTGACAAGGAAGGGAATAGATGCTGAAAGAGAACAGAAGGGGGTGGGGGGGACTTTACTTATTGCTGGGAGGGAAATGGTTAATAGGAGCCAGAGAAAAGGGAAAGTTAGGGAACTAGATGCCCTGACAAGGGGGATAATAAATGAGAGGGGCTTTCACATAGATATCTCAGACGTGAAATTGCACCCAGCTGGTTGTGTAAGCAAACAAATAGTTCCATGTTAGAGAGCCTGGACTTGTGGCTTGATGAATGGAACAAGACACAGGGAAATGGCACTTTAACTCATTTACTAATAAAACTCAGTAAAAGGAGCTGGTGACACCATGTACCCTGAATGTGAAGTTTAACAAGAATTTTATTAGCACCCACAACACCCCCCCCCCCACAAGCACGTGATACAGTGCAGTCTATTAACAAGGGTCATCATCAGGAGGAGCCACAACCCTAAAACAATTCATATTAATCCCCAGGAAATGCAGCAAAGACATCTCTACTTGACCTTTGTAGAGGAAGATTGTCCATCAATGCCAAGATATCAGCTTGGTATGTGCTGGGGTCACTGGCCATGACTGGCACCTCAACCAATTCATGGGGCATGGGTGGGTCTGAGGGCACCAATGCCAGTCTTAGAAGCAGAAATAAGTTATCAAAATTTCTCCCCTCCAAAAAGTTTTTAATAAACCAAGCTGCAGCTTGACTCCACAAATCCCCACTCACATCAATTCGCTACACCAGTTGGCACCTTCCCAAGTACTGTTCCCATATTTACCAAAAAAGAATAAAGAAGAGGGAATTAACCCTCCTATTATTAAACATTACCACAAATGACATTTGTTCCTTTGATTATTAAAATAGGGAGCAGATAAATCCCACTTACTCGGCGGTAAAATGAAGGGTTATTGTTACATGATATGAACAGCAATAACACTTAGGAAACATAGGCGTTGTTACAGTAATAATAACTGTCAGTGTAATAGTTTACCCGCACCAGGTACAGGTTACACATAAAAAGCGCAGTCTTGGCGCAGGTCACTGGTGTACACATGCGCCGCTTACATGCGTTCCTCGGCGGATGACACCTGTAAAGAAGCAGGTTAATAAGGGCCACAAATATAACATACAGAATGTTTAATGACGGCTAAAAGTGAGATCGGAGCCGTGATTCTCCCATGGACTGCAGAGCTTTGACACATTTCCGTAAGGTTTCAGCATGGACAGCTTTGAAATTGCCCTATTTATCAAAGTCAGAATATAATCCAAGCGTCCAGAGGCCGGGAAAGTAAATCCCTGAATCAGCTGGGTAACCTTCCAATTTGCACGAATACTGCTAAATATTTATCTGGAGTGGGTTGGCTGGTACTGGGGGAGCAGAACAAGGCAATCCATAATCGTCATACATCATAATGACTTAGGAAGCAGCATTTGAATATGGATCACTAAATAGCTCAGCCTCACCCAAAAAATAGGAAAAAACCCAAATACTATATAAAATATAAATATGTATAATAAACCAAAATCTGCAGAACTAAATACAAAACAAATGAAAAGTAATAAACAGATTAATCAAACACCCAAGAATTAAAGATGAGGAATAAAAGAGTAATAAAAATAATACAATTAACGCACAATTTCTATTTCTCAACTATAAACCGGAGGTGAATTTAAGTCCCGGGAAATAATGGAGCAGCAATACAATAAAAAAAGAGAAAAACAGCGCCAGTAGCGCACTGTACAATAGTAGCTGCGTATAATAGACAATTGATATCTTTATATATCTTTATATATCTATACATATATAAATCACCTAGATAATAATAATAATAATAATATATACTTCAAAGGTCACATGATAAAAATGTTCCTCTACTTGCACAACACTCAGTATATGAAGCTGACATGTAAAGCATGAAAAGACAAAACGCTTGCTTTGCTGAATAATTTGCAGGCTTTCTATTTATGAGACAAATGCCTAATTTACACTTTAGTATTGGTGCTATGGGTCCAGGCCTCCCAAGATTCTCTCTCAATCAGAACAATACTTTGATGTGCCATCTCTCTATTATAGCCCACACTATGACGTCATCCCTTCCACAACACTTTTCTTCTTCTACCTGCCAAGTTTGGGCTCTTGGAAAGTCGCAGCCATTTCTGTATTCTCTGTGCTCCTTGGCATTAGAGGGACAGATGTACAATGGCAGAGGAGCAGTGTACACACCCATATATTTTCCAACCTTAAAAAAGTCAGCTTGTAGATTGAACAGCAGCTGACAGGAGGAAAAGCATTGCCAATAAATCGTCAGATTGAAAATCCTTCCTTTCCGGGTGTTATTTTTAAAGATCCAGCGTTATTAATACGTTGAGAAAGGGCTCCCTTGGCAGTATGTGTTCTAACAGATCTGTCTCACATTCTATAAAACATTAATGCGCCCAAAGCTGTTACAGAGATCTGCACCAGGAGCCACAAAGCATAGGGGGAGATTTTTTTTTTTTTTTACCTTCAAAGGAGTTCTATTATAAAAACGATTTTTTTTAAATTAAAAATTGTGTGTGTGTGCTGGATGGGAATAGGGGAATGCACAGATCTGCCTTTCCTGCCAGCCGCAGCACAATGAGACCTATGGCATACATAGCGCTACCACCCATTGAGAAAAACCTCGGGTAAGATATCTATATTAATAGTTTGGGAATACCCTTTACACTGAGACAGGAGAGAAGGAAATAATACGATTGCTCCAACAGATAGCAAAGAAATAGGGTCATATTAGGAAGCACATTGTTAGCTTGTGAAAAGCTCTTTCTCATCGTTCACACTAATGTATCCATTACATTCGCCTTTTACATGTCCCACAAAAGCGCTCATATGTCGCATGAAATCCAACAAACACGCACAAGTCAAAACAGCACAAAATGCAAAATAATAAAACACAAAATAAGCGCAATGCAAGCAAAATAACATTACTTTCTGATCTGATTTTTGCCCCTTTCTATATTAACCCTCAGATCTTTTTTTTCTCCCTCTTTTAGTCTCATTTAAACTTTTTAAGCTTCAATAAAATGATCAAAACCTTAATTATCAGGGTGACTTTTTTTAATTTCATGATGATCATCCAGCAATAAACACCATCTTTTGCTAAAGTCTTTTATTTTTGTTTAAATTCTCACTTCAATTTTAATTCTTGAAGAACAGAAGCTTGGACAACATATATCGCACTCATTATAAGAAGCAAAGGGTTATATAAAAAAAAAATCATTAGTAGAGAATTACAGGAATCCTGGTTTGGAACCAGATAAAAATACAAAACAGATATAGATACATAGACACAGGACGAGTTTTTTGTCTTTTTTTTATAATTATTTGGAATTATTTCCCCTAATTCTTATGTCTTGTTTTCTTTATGCGCATACAATGTTTTGCAATTTTACAAAAAAAAAAAAATGAAAATAAAGACTAGTATATTACAAAATTAACAACGAATGTTCATGGTGCTTATGTGCATGTGTAGCTACACAGGATTTATCACAAGTCTGTTTTTTGTACATAATAAATCCATCTCAGTCCACAGCGCATCCATTAGGGTTCTTGTCTGCATATTTAATCATAGATCCCCTTGGTCTTTTTTTGTGTTTGCAAATTTCCCCAAACACACGAAGTTCATAATTGTTCACATCCTAAGGAGTTTTTGTATTGTCTAGGTCCACACCATGGTTGTTGGTTGGGAGTTGTGTCGCAGTGATTGTCCTTCTGGCTGTTCTCTAGGAACACTGGATGGACATGTAAGGCCAGTTGAAGCTACTTCCAGATAATAACATATCTCTGATGAGGGTCTCTATGGGGGTTTTACCTACCAAGCGGACGAAGAAGAGTTGTTCAATGACTGAGGAGGATACAGTACGCAGGGAGGGCAGCCTCAGAAGAAGTTTGCCGAACCTGCTGGGTTGGTTGGGGTACTGGCTCCTGACATACTCCTCCAGGGCGCATTGGGACTTTTCCTGTAGACTCTCAATGTGAGCAGCATCTGAAAGGCCACAGGCGTCTGTATAGGAGCCCACCTACCCACCATCCATGGAGCCCCAGATCTACCCACCATCCATGGAGCCCCAGATCTACCCACCATCCATGGAGCCCCAGCAAGATTGCTACTACCCTTATCTCCTCACTCCTCAGGTACAAGACACATTATTATAATATTACACATGTCTCATTTACTAGCAATTCATAGCTCTCTCTCTTTATACTTCACTATTAGAGGTGCATTTCATTCACACTTTGTGCAGTGTATGTGTAACCTGCCCACCTATCTATATTTATATATACTTTTACACTACACCTATATCTAGGCACTTACAGCTAAGAACAAACCTTACATCACACTAGGTTTATATTCTGTGTATTATACTTATTTCATACTATGAAGTTTTTAATGTAAATGTTTTTTCTTTCTTTCTTTTTGTATATAGATTCATCCCTCTGTATATATTTATTTATATAGATTAAATCATTATATATATATATATATATCCCTGTCTCTCTCTCCCTCTCTATAAATATATATATTGGTTCATTTAATTTTAGAGATGGGCTAACTTTTGCTTAGTCTCCCCATATATATATATATATATATTCTTCTCCCTGCCTCTACATCTCTCTCTCCCGCTCTCTCTCTCTCTCTCTCTCTCTCTCTCTGTATATATATATATATATATATATTGGTTAATTTATTTATTAGAGATGTAAAAAGATTCTCCTAACCCTAGTTTAATATTCATGGACTAACTTTTGCTTATTCTCCTACTATATATATATATATATATATATATATATATAACTCTCCCTCTCTCTATATATATTGATTCATTTATTTTTTAAATATATTCTCCTAACCCTTATTTATTATTAATGGACTAACTTTTGCTTAGTTTCCCCCTATATATATATATAATGTAAATTATGTTTTATCTTACAACTACAAAATATATATTTATATAATGTATTCTTCCCCTCAATGTGTTGGGGCCCTAGGGCCTGCCTGTCTAGCACAGACATGGATGAGCTGAATGTTCTTAATATCCATTCAGTAATTAGTATAAAGAACATAGATGACAAGATTCAAGTGAAGACATTTACTTATGACCCCAACACTCACCTGAATTGTACTGTGTGGCCACCATGTAAAGATCAATGCAAGGCATATTATCAGTGTGATAGTGTCAACAGATAAATGGTGGAGGCAGTTACACATGAAGGAGTGAAAGAGAGGGGGGCACATGCTGACTATCTTGACTTTCCTATTTCTTCTTTTATTTCACCATTGTTTGTATAGTGATGTTATAGACAGCTGCATGTGCTGTGTTGTTTCATACATTACAGTGAACCGGGGCTGATGCACTCCATCCACACTGCTTGCCCAGGGATGACATACCTAAATATAGGCATACAGTCAAACATTAATCCAGCCTTGCTGTGACCCTGGCTTCAGTCTGATCCTTTTGTAACTTGCTTACATTGATTTCAAACGGTAGGCTGGAAATATTGGTGTACATCATGATCACTGGGTGATGAAGAGGCTTTTACAGCTGAGTGTGAAAGTTGACATTGTGATGTCACTGCGAAATGAATTCATGCACATTCACATTACTGTCAGTGTAAAAGAAATAATAAGCAGCAAACAGAGATTTATAAAGTATCTGCCCCTAGTGAAATATATCCTGTATCAATAAGTTATGAAGGACTATTGTTACACTGAAAAACTAGATTGTTTATATCAGTTACAAGGCAATATTGTTCATATCAGTTACAAGTTTGTATCAGTTACAGGTACAAATTGTAAGGTTGTTTTTGGTCATAAATCGTAACAATAACCTGCAATACAATATTGCTACAATTTTGATGAAAATAGAGACACTTGGAATCTATTCCTGTAAAAGTTCCATAACAAGATTTACTAATATTGTATATCAAAGTCTGAATATACCCACACAAGTTATATGGAACGGAGTGGGTATATGCAATATACAATGGTATATGGAGTGTTAAAATATTACCAGACTGTCACAGCAAACTGAGAAATAAGAGTATAATTTACACAATATATAATACTGTACCTGACAATGAGATGCATTATCATAGAATCGGCTTTAAGATTCCTACTTTTAAAATACTGAATCCACGAATACACAGCCATACTGACTATAAATATTACTAATATTAAACTAAATCTTTATAAAACATACTTCTCTCAAGTAAGGCTAATTTATAAAAATCTATAATCACATATATTAAACATGCATTGACATAGCTGAAAAGTTAATATTAAAATGATTATTGAAAAGTAATATTCATTGATGAAAGAAGTGAAATATACTGCAGAGTAACCTGTTCTTATGATGAGAGTCATATTGACATACTTAGAAGAAGAGAAGACTACAGTGGGTCATTTCAGCACAATATATTGTATAAAAATGTAATTAGTTAAATATGTCATCGAGATTACACGGTTCATTTTCTCCCTTTATTATGCAAGCAAAGATTATACTATTGTATTTTTTTAATCTGAGAGTATATTTGATCTCTCGCACATTTTTTAAAATATCCCAAAATTCAGTATGAGCTCTATATGCTTGAAAATAAATTAAGTATATTCATAAAGAATGTATGCGGCTTCAATGCGCTTTTGATTTTCTCTTTAATTTCTTATAACCAAGGCTTCTTAATTTAAATGCAATATCTCAATTAACCCAAGCAAGAAATCGGTTGAATGCTTCTGGAGTGATTTTCCTCTCTCTGCTTCCATACAATAAATATACCTCTGCATTGTTGCCTGCTAGTTTTCTCTCTCTGGGGGAGAAAAGTGTGTCTAATTTAGCAGAACTAGTGAGGTCCTAAACAGCTTGAAGTGTCCCAACAGGTCTGCAGAGAAAAGACTTGTGTGCCTCGGCTCCAGCCGTGTGCTTGTTCTGTGTGAAAGTTGCAGGCTACATTAACCCTTCAGCCGGGTCCTGGGAGCCTGAAATGGAGAGCTCTATTGTAAGATCTCAGGCTATTCTAGGCTCAGGTTGGTGTGAAAGAGACGAGAAGGTCACTTGAAGTCTCCTTTTATCTACTCCCATTTTCTCTCTGGATCAGCAACTCTGAATAGACACCATCTAATCGCTCTTAATAGGAAAAAAAAGTCTCCCTCTACACCCAAATGCCCCATTCTTTACACAGCGCAAATACAGCCACACTGGGGCTCCAAGCAATTTATTAAAATCTTTATTGAACTTCACTAAACTTTAAAAAATCTTTTTTTTTTCTGGTTTGTATTTATTTTTTATACCTAAAGTTTCTACAACTTTTTATTATATATCATTTTAATTCTACATATGACATTGTTTAGTAATAATTAAAAAAGTTTTCAATTTGCCATATTTTTATTTGTAGGGCAGAACGTATTTTATTATATAAAAGCACTTGATGCGTTCAGTTTCTGCGCCCTTTCTTGCTCTTTGAGCACCCATAGCGCAGCTGTATAGTGGAGCGATGTCAGGACTCTCACTGACCAGGCACACAAGTGCTGATGGTGTTTTTGCCTTTTTGTTTCAGGTTCACAAGTTAGAAGATGACAAGCTGCCCAGAGCCGCTATCAGGTCTGTCCTGGAAGGCAGTAAATTCCAAAGTCAATACTTTGTTACTAAGGTGACAATCCTTTTCCAGCTTTTCCGAGAACCTTTAATTTATATATATTATATTTATATATATATATTATTCCTGTGAGCATTGGATACATAGCTAAGGGATGGAAATTATCCAACCTAACCTAACATTATGCGCAATTAACTAAAATGCGCCGTGCTATCAATTCCATGGAATTATATTTAAATTTCACTAAATACAAGAAAGTAAATCTTAATTTCTGGATTATTTTTATAATGTTGATAATGATCTCTTTTTTCTTATTTTGATACGTTGTATAAATTGTATAATACACTGAGTTACTTTGTTACTTTTAAGCAACATGGAGTTACTTTATTACAATTGATGAGTTTGTTCCAATTTTAGATGCAATATTAGCAAAAGAAATAATTTCATCCTTCACAATAAAGAAAGGGAACATAAATTCGGCATTTTAATGGTAACTTGTTATTTTTTTAGAAGTTCCCCAGCGATGCAGCGACCACCATGCCATGATAACCCCTTGTCTATGGTCACATTAGCAGCTAGTTGGGGTGTAGTAGTTTAGCAAGACTAATTGGAGACAATGGAGATAAAATGACTTTTCCAATTAACTGCTGGTTGGAGTTTACTTAGAGGGATTGTCAGGCGAGGCGATGGGTAATTGCTTTATTGCTCACAAAACTATCATCCACTTAGACCATATGTGCTAATTATTGTGGCCGGGAATAGGCGCAAAACATCTATGGGACCATATAATGTATATGATCCTTGCAGGGAATCCATCACAGCACACCGACAGGCAGGGATCACTGGGACCTACTTGTAGTAACCCATAGCAACTGAACAACACTTATCTTCTGAACTCCTAATTACAGTCTAATTGGTTGCTGTGCATAATGATATTGCCTATTTCTGTTTTTTTGGAAATGCATTTAAAGTGGACAGGTGACACCTATCTACCATGGAGTAAATGCAAATCATGAAGCCAAAGAACATCTATTGCTCATAACAACAGATTTATTGATTATTTGTCCAGTGCTGTAAAACTTCTGGCCATGAGAAGCAAATTAACTCTTTCTTCAGATTTGATGTTTTCCTTTACTTTTGCTTTATATTTTACTTTCATAAATTTATAAGAAATGATACAAACGTTTTACAATTTAACCCTCTCATTGTTCTAACTTACAAGTAACTCTAGTAATGCTAGGCTGTGTTAGCTCAGATCTATAAAGAAATCTATCTAGAGGGGTTTGCTGGGGCACTGAGAGCAAAGTTTTGCGATCTGAAGTTAGTTTCTGTCTCTCTTCACTCTTAAATGACTCTTTTTTTAAATAAACACTCACATTCCAGGCAAAGTTGAGGATTTGCAGAGGGATCTGACGTCATGTGTGTGTGCTCAGCCTGTCCTGTTCAGCAGATTCACCCTGATGTATGGAGTCATGCCACATGGCAATGCACATCAAGGTCTTTCACGCCCATGTGATTCCCAGACAGACAGGTGTATGCAGAGACAAGGGCAGACTGCTCAGGTGTCCCCATCAGACACAGGAGAGGAGGATATTGCCATTCACTGGGACCTCCTTATTCTTCAGTTACATGATATGTTGTATTTACACCTGCAGGATTGAAGCTGAAATTATATGCTGTTATTTCTGCCAGGGTACAGTCATGGATATCATAAGTATACACATCAAACTGATATATATATATATAATTTTTAGCCAATGGACAAGGCTTGCTGGGTTATGTAGTACCACAGATTCTGGTTGATGATGACTGTACCTTTTTTTTCTTTTAGTTATGTAGATTTGTTTCAGCCACTATGTTTGAGAAACAAAAAATAGATATTGTATAGGAACAATAAATAACAGATAGTGATAATATCAACACTGGCAGTTTATACATCTTAAATTGATGGAGAAGAACAGCATTAGGGATATGTTCTCCAGAAAGTACAGTCAATTTTAGTTTTAATGGTGTTTTTACTTTTTCCTTTTTTTCAATACAGAGTTCTGAAAATGCTGAATGGCATATAGACCAGTGAATTCTCTGCCTGTATCTACAAAGTAAATGGAATATTTATACAATTTATTGTTAATGGAATATCACCAAAATGGGATCTAGATGACTGAAAATGATTGCATGCTAGATCACTGCGCCTACACATTTCTATGACATATAAAGCGTGTTTATCATTATGAAGAACTGTTATTGCACTAATGCAGGTACAACTGGTAAAGTGAACCAGAACTACTTTAAAAACGATTCTAATGGCAGTGCTAGAGGGGTGATATCTGAAAGTTCATGTTTAGATTCATGTTACATATGACACTCATTTTGTATTCAGACAGGCTCTCACACTCTCTGTTTTTTAGTAGACCTGGAGGAGATTGTACAATCATTTGTATGGTGTAAAATCAGTTTTTTCTCTAAATTGATTGCTGTGTCCCTGTGGATCTCCTTGTTGTTTCAGTATAAACTGCTCCTTAAATCCAAGGGACCCCACAGGGTCATATCAAGCTGAGGTTAGCTTTGATCACTAAGGAGGGTGTAGTGACAAATGCCAGAGTCTTTTACCAAGGTTTGGCATTTGACAGCTAAATGACAATAGAAAGACTTAATTCAAATAGGGGTGGGTTTTATTGTTGACTAGAACAGAAGTCAAGACCCTACCTGTCCCTGTACCTGTGATTAAAGGGGGCTCCACAATGATTCATTTACAGTCAACTGGGTGATTGCAGGCCACAAAAGGTATGTTCACCTGAGCACTGAGCTCAGGGTTACTTTAAAGCAAATCTGTCACCTGTGAGATCACAGTACTTAGTGTAGGCTAGAACAGTACAGAAATAGCAATTTCAATCCAGGCAGCACTGTGCAGTTGGTGGTACTCAGCTTTGCTGGATGCTGCTTATTTGTATATAAATTGCTGGAGCCCAGCATATATAAATAACATTCCTTTGTACCAAAAAAGCCCAACGCCATACAAAAGTGATAATTCAGTATTGTACAGTTGTTGGTTTAATTACTGGTTTAAATGCATGATACTGAACGATTAACATCAGTCTTCTTGTATGTTAAAGTGCATGAACAACTGTATACCAATCAAATAGTCCTTACAATTCCTGAAATATAAACTAACCCACTTAAAAAAAATTTCAAAATTTTCAAATGTGTTTCAGTTAGGTAAACAATTCATTCTAATTGTTTTCCCTGGTTTACTGCACTTAACACACACTCTTACTTTTCTTACTAGTTTGTGGATGTCGTAATTTATTAAAGTACAATTTTTGACTTCCTCTGTTTTACTTGAAAACCCCAAATGTGTTTAATGCATGTTGGTAAAAGAGTGAAAATTTGCAACTAACCAAAATTTTAAAACCAGATGAACAAGTGATCAACACTACTGCCCACCATGTCCATGCCTGGATATTACATAGCTACATTGACAGGTTTATTAAATGAAACAAAGTTCATTAGAAAAAAAGCAACTTTTATTTTCAATACCATCAACTTTAACTTGCAGTTAAGCCAGAGGAAAGTTAAAAAAACTTAATAACTGCTCTCCAAATTGTTGAAATCCTTCCTAATGCATAAATGTTACCATACAATAATAATTGGAAAGGGGGGTTATATATGCTGCATCTATATCTACATCACTCAGACAGAGAGATGTAAAAGTGCACATATCTGTATAGCTTGTTGTTATATTGTTAGAGAATGTAGCAAAAACATTTTTTTTATTTTGCTTTGGATAGAGTAAGTAATTTTATTTGACTATGCTGCTACTTGTCTTCACTTTCTCTCCAGTTCTACTTGCAGCAGGAAATCACTAATGTCAGGCACAAGTATCCTGATTGAAAGATTTCCCCTTGCCTCTTGTTTTGATGACAACCTAAAGTTTGGATTGCTATAACTTTCTGTCTCAGTGACAACGTGCACTTGGATAAATGGGAAAAGTGAACTCTCTAGCAAGAACAATAACATTTTGATAGAGATCCCAAACAGAATTAAAACTTCTTTTTGGTTATAAATACACTTTATGGTAAATGGTGGGCTCCAAAACTGTATTGTATTAGATGAAATTCATTAGTACACCTGCTAACATGATGAAAGAAATCCAACACAGAGTATACAACTTCACTGTCCTCCATAATATGCAGCTGCTCCTTCATTGCCCAATGGACATCCTGGGTGCTTGTTTTAGACCAGGCTGTGCTGCAGGGTAGTTAAGGACCTGTCTAAGCTGTTTGGCAGTGCTACCTTGATTACAAACATAGCTGCAAAATCTTCTGGCAGGTAAACCAGCTTCTATATCTGTATTTCAGCTCTTGGATCCAGGTTTTTCTGCCTTGAATTTAGCAATGAACAGTTCAGGAAAAAATGTGAAACTTAAAATTTTTTTCTGCACAATTCTATTCAGCTATCTGACAGCATTGTCCTCCTTTACCTGACAGTTTGAGGTTCAGAAAATAGTAATCATATATGAAATATGTCTATATCTTACTAATTTAATATCTAGGTAACTTATAACATGCAGGGAACAAATACACATTGTGTAATGACTATCCATCCTCTTGTCTCCTAAAAATTAACCCTTTTTTTATCTCTATCTAATCTATATCTAGCTGAATCTTTTTTTATAACATTGGAATAAATTTATACTCCCTGTTAGGTTTTTTCTGCTATCCATGGCTACTTTACACAAATTTACTCTCATTTCCTGCTGACAGTGTTTTATCACACAAGAAACAAATGGAATTCTCCACCAACAACATGCAGAAATAATATTGCTCATATGAGGTGGGGTGAAGCCTGGAACCCCTCTCATATTTTATTCTTTCATTTTTACATTAAAAATCCTTTCCCTACTCTATTTAAAACTAGAAAAAAAACTTTACACTGTAAAAGATACACTGTAAGGTTGAAATTGCACGCCTAACATTTTTTCAGCTCACTTGGACATTTTTTGTGGGAGAACATTTTTTTTGACAAACACTTAATTATACACTTCAAAAAAATGTTGCCTTTACCTTTAAGCTATTATCAGTCACTCAGCTCTCAATATCTGAACTCTATAGTCTGCTATTGAATAGTATCTGTGAGGAGATTTACAATTTGTATAATATTTATGTAGCCCTAGCTATCCATATTTACACTAAATGCTTGCTTGTAAAGTTTTAGGCATTGTGTTCAACCACACACAACACTAATAATAATAATAATAGTAATATTAAAAATATAACAACCAGGATTCTTACCTTCCTCATTATCATTCTGCTACAAATAAATGTTAATGCATTTTTTGCATGAGTTTGCTGCTGATGGGAGAGTACAGAAACAATTATAGATATTGTTCTTCTGAATAAAACCGAAATTATTTAAGTGCACTAATCCAGAATGACAAGCCGCTACACGACTCAGAATTCTGCAGAAAGAAATAATTTTACATTAATGTACATACATTGTTGAGAGATAAATCACTGGTGCTTCTATTAATTTTGTTGTCTGAGTGCTTCTCAAGAAGAATAATACATTTCAATTTTACTGGATGTTTTTCAGTACAAAAAAAAAAAAAAAACAGAAAAGGCTAATGGAAGTCCAGAGACGGAAATGAATAAAATATGAGGACATGGAGATATGTACGCATATTGTAAATAGGAATATAATTTGGAATCAAAGGATACAATGACAAATAAGAACCAATTGGCCCATATAAACTTCAAGGCTTGCTTACAATCACAGAGAGGTCAATATGCTAAGACACACACACTGCATACAGATGTAGCTGGCACATGAATACAATAAGCATTCATAGAAGCACACAATCTGCAGTTTATTTATTAAAGGCTGTTCACTTATCAATGTGAATTATCACTTAGCTTAGTAAATAAGGCCACATTGCTGTTCAATCAAGAACAAGAAAAAAGGTAATAATTTTTGCTGCCATGTGATTGGATAGGTGAAGAGACCCAGCTTCACCTTACCCACTAAGCTAAGTGAACATTCACTTTGCTAAATGAATTAACACCTTGACACCATGCTTTATTCTGGTAGCAAATCAACACTATAAATGTATGGGTCTCAGGGAGTAAAGCTGGCAATCTGCATAATCATCAGCAAAGTGATGTTTTATATAGAAAAAAGACCAATAAAATCTCATTCTTAAAAGTAGTGATCACCTGACATATGCATCACTTTTATTAATATTTGTCAGTTTTTATTATTTTATTATCGCTGCTGCTTTTGTTTTTGGAGATAGGCAGGCAGCATTAGCCACTTTGATAGTGGTAATACCATAGGGTACAATAGAAATCAGTGGCATTTGTTTTTAGATATCCTGATCACCACTTTTGCAATGAACCCCACTGTTCAAAAGTGGTGATTGGAGCTGCAATTGAAACAAATGGGATGCAAATGTTGCTTTTAAACATGGCTATCAGATACTCTGTTTACGTGAATAGAGTATCTGATCGACACTTTAGGGTAATTACGACATAATCAATGAAAGCATTGATCGCCACAAAATCTGCTGTTATAAAAGCGGTGATAGAAGTTCTAAAAAACAGGGAACAAAGAGGTGCAATCTGTTATCTGATCACCACTTTTTTATAAATTTGTACCTTAAATAAGAATTTATTTTTATTCCTCCGTAGCAAACATGCGCTGTAAAATGTAATTTTTTATTAGGTTGCTATAGAATAATACTGATCAATTGTATTTCAGAGTTTTTGACAAATGTGAGCGTTAGCAGTTTAAGGTGTTCAAATTATCATGCAGTCATAATGAGAAACAGTTTTCGGAACTCTGTAGACATTCCTAAGTTTAAAACAAATTATAGCCCCCCACATCTGGTGTTAACTGTTTGTTTTCCTGAGATTTTGTCTCCCCTCCCCAGTCCATCAAAGCTCTGCTGCACCCATTTGACATCCCCATAAACAACCAAATACAACTTTTCTCACTTTTGAAAATAAATGAGTTTGTCATTGCTGTCCTAAGGTTTTTTTTTTTACCCTTTCATAAATGTGCATTCCTGAGCAACATAATCAAACTCAAATAAGACTGAAAAAAGTTATCTTATAATGTTTAAACATAACTGATATAACAGTAATATTATATTATAATTAACAATGGAAATTATACATTGTATATTTCTAGTATTTCTGTGCACAGTTGCTATTTTTTTTGTAGTTTTTCTTGTTATGATATTATTTTATATTATTAATAATAACTATAATAATACTACTACTACTAATAATATATTAATTTCCAGCAGTTTATATCTTATCATACAGCTCGTAAAGGTGTTTGCAGACATTGCAAACAAAGAAGTATCAGGCAGCAGTGAATCTCTCCCACCAGAGGTTATCTTCAGTGCCAACTTCATGTGAAAACAATCATAAGATCTGAATGAAAAAAAAATCACAGTAACTCTGCCCTCCCAGCTCCTAAACTTAATTTGAGAGACAACCTCATTTTTTCATGGCATTTTCAGTTTGAGTCGCTGGGTTTATTAGGAGTTCATTTGGCACTTCAACAAACCTGGATCTAAAATCTTTATTTAAGACTTTAGAAACCTTAAGTTTCTCAATAAATTTTATGTGCTTGTTTGTTTATAAAAGCAAGTCAATAAATAAAATAGGCAATGTCATTTTGGGAATCTTAAAATTCTGCCAGAAAATAAAAGTCAGAATATAGGTGTTTTTGTTTTGTTTTTATCTGCAGCAGTACTATGGAATTGGTTGTTGTGGCTAATACCTTTTTGTCCTTTTTTGAAAAACAAATACAATAATCAGCAAAAAATGAGGAGGCATAGATTTATTAAAGAAAAAGTTCTCTTTAAAATGTGAATGTTCAATGTAGAAAATAGGATAAAACTGTTTTCCTTTAATCAACCAATCATGTGCAAGTAAAAAATTGTTAAAATGTCCTTACATACGATTGGATATTTAAAGAAAACAGGAGTTAATCTTTACTGACAAATATTTACATTGCTAATGCAAATGTCTTTCTCTGTTAAATTACCAAAACCAAAACAAAATAACAAAATCTAACATCAACTTAACCGAGTATATACTGATGTACATATGTATATATATATATATATATATATATATATATATATGTATATATATATATATATATATATATATATTTGAGGCTACATTTAAATATTTTTATACTGAAAGTTAGTACTAATATTCCCCATGAAAAATAATATATATATGTGCTTTAAAGGAAAAGTTTAGTTAAAGGTACCATAACCCACACTATTTCTCTTATACAAAAAATGTCAGAACCTATTACAGAATTTATGGATGTATTTTACAGGGGTGCCAGAGTGCGGTGCTTGGTCGGAGGCTGATCAGTCAGCATTTCATGTACAATGAGGATTAAATCAATAAGTGAAAAGTTGTCTCAGATGGCTAAATAAAGTTCAGACAAAAACACTGAACAATAGAACAAGATAAAAAAGGTTTAATTGTAAATTTATTTGCCTACAGAAGCTCTGCGGTCTCTCAGTAGAGACTTTAAAGCTGATTTACTAAAGGAAAAAATGTTTTTTTGAAAACAAGGTAAAGTGTATTCACTTTATTTAAACAATCTCCAGAAAGGTAAATCACAGACAATGCAGCCTGACTGATCCAGCCGGTACTTTACAAGCCATGCAGAATCTTAGATTCCCCCCACAAAATCGGTCTGTTTAATAAAAAAAGGTGTTTGTAATATCTCAGGACAGAAGCAGGTGAGATCTGAAATGAAATACTTGTAATAAATGAAGCAGATAGATGTTTTCTTTAAGTTTTACTTTAATGTTGTCCTCAGGCCTGGAGATTATTAGTATCACAATTTTATCAGAGGTAGATATGGAGCCGCTGATCTGTATATCACCTTATGTGTCTGACACCGAATCATTGTACCTGTATAGAGTAAAACAGGACTGAAAATGGAATATTGTGTCGTTTATGTGTAGAATGTATTATGGTGATCAACAGACTTAGCTGAATGTTGGTAGATTTTAGTGTTCTCTGAATGTTTTGGATGTTTGGACTTATTGTATGTTCTATGGATAGGTAGCTTAGTGGTGGTCCTTTAGGATACAAATCATTTGCTTACTGGGTCTAAATTTCAAATAGCAACTGATACAAAATAAGTGTGTTTTACATATAACTTGATTTATGTTTGCACACTTCTGTGGGGTCACTTTTCTAACACCAAACTATTGTCTTATATTTATTAGCCATATGTAAAGACAAAATGGTCAGAAATCCAGCAGCTAAATCTCTCTGCAGGAGCGATATAAAATAGATCTAAACCCTAACAGGATGACATTTAGTTTGCTAAAGTACAGAGTGTCACAAACAAATACCATATTATTTTCTCTGTAACATACTCTATTCACTTGTATTTTGACTTTCTTTTTTCATCTTAGTGGCAGTAATGTCCACTGGCCTGTTATATTTACTGAATTACTTCCTGTGCTCCATTGTCAGCTGCACATCATTTCTCCAGAACCATCTTTAATAGTAATGGACCATGCCTGTGCTCAGCTGCTTGTAGTCTTCTCCTAGGGCTCCTGTGAAACGGGGGAGCATGGTTGGGGGACAGATGAAAGTGGCAGTAGGTTACATACTCCTGACCGTTGCACTCTCTTTGCTGTGGTATACATTACATAGTCCTGACTCCTGATTGCTGTATGGTATATTATACATGACTCCTGGCTTCTAAACCGTAACACTGTGTATAATACCCAAACCTGCCCAGGGTACCTTATACTCTATGCTAGTGTTTCTCAATCTTTTTAACATAGGAGGATAGTTAAGAATTACTCTCAGGTCTTCAGGATTCTCTGCTATAATTACTATATATCCACAGCTCACAGTACAAGGTATGGTGGTCAATATGAAGAATGTCTCCTACATTGCTGCTCAGTAAGAATTTTACCCTTACAGATATCCAAAAAGATCATTAGTATCTATTAACCTGACCTGTGAGTCACAAACTGCTCATTGCTCAAGGAATCCCTAGCAACCTCTGGTTTCATGGAGCCCAGGCACTGCTACTTATGACCATTGCACCCTTTAAGTTATGTTCCACTTACATACCCTTGATGTCCACAGGTCTCTTGATCTTTGCACGCTGTATAAATGTATATATTGCACACTCCTAACTCTGTTTTAAGTCCTCCTATAACAGCAGTCGCCAACCGGTGGTCAGCGACTCTGGCCGGTGCACCCCCGAGCAGGGTCAGGAGAAGGGGTGGTGCACAGGCCAGAGCTGCGGACCACCTCCCTTGTACAAATCCCGTGCTCAGGGAAGTGGCCGGGCTGTATTCTTAGACACAATCCGCCCACTCTTCCATCTTAGGCTCAGATCTGTGATAGGTGAGTGGGTGGGGTTATGTCACAATGACATCACTATGGGGGAGGTTTCTCCCCCTTTGATTGACCACCGCCTCCCTGCCCATGTGCGGTCAGGAGCCGGTAATTTTAATGGTCTGTGGGACCAAACAGGTTGGCGACCACTGTCCTATATAGTAGACACGTGCCTGATTTAATAAAGCTGTCCAAGGCTAGAGAAGATACAATTTCATCAGTGAACCTGGAATAGATTTCCTAAAAGACATTTACTATTTGTTAGCAAATGTTCTCAATCCTGGACCAGATCAATTCCAGGTTTTCTAGATCAGCCAGCTTAACTGATGAAAGAGTATCCTCTGCAGCCCTGGAAAGCTTTAATAAATCAGGCCCAAAGTGACAGTTCTATTCAGTATGTCTATGTTTTGTGTACATAAAGCAGATTTGTAGTCTTTTTTCCTATATTTGGAGTTTGCACAGTCATTGCAGCATATTTTTGGGTATGAGGACTGTGATATACATGTGCATTGTATATATCCAGTAGGCTTTTTTAAACTATACATTAATAAATCCATTGTTTAGTATGATGTGGTGTGTGATGAGATTTTCAGACCTTCTTCTGAAGCCTGCAGCAGCATCAATAGTATTATTTCTTTCTACTGCACAAGTGTGTACCAAGGTGTATACATTCCTGATGATGTTCCTGATGATCAGCATGCTTTCATGTGTCCTTGACTTGAAGCCATGTTCTCTTTAAACACCCAATCAGGTACAAGGGATAATAAAGACAAAATCTTTATTTTCCAAACAACAGGAACATTCACTTTTCAAGCCAACATTCGATTTTCTATCTGGATAATGTTTAGTAAACCAAACCTAAAGTACTGCAGTCCAGATTGGATTTATTCAGCAGCTAGGCAAGGAGCATTTAAAGATGAAAAGTTCCACATTTTCTCAGCACAGGTTTCCTTTAACCTTTCAAGACTAACATACACCTCTATAAAATACAAGAAATAATGCTGCATGTAAGTGTCTGCCTTCTCTTTTTTGCTTTAAAAAGGGCAATGACTACAAAACCCATATAAATGTGACGTCAGGGAATAAATGGTCAGCTGTTATACTAATTCAATATAGTATCCTTGGTCTTTAAAAGGAAGAAGAAGAAGAAAAAAAAAACTAATTCATATTAACTTGCCTTAAGCAAAGTGAATTTCTTCATGTGCAGGCTGAACAGTTTTTTTCTTAATATGTCACAGAAGTCTTGTGGTGATGTGCAGGAAATTTCTATAGCCCTTCCCTGAGAATTTAATTTAGTACTTCTTCATTTCATTAGTCAAATATGGTCTCCATCAAAGTGGGACGGAGAAGCGCTTGAAGCAATTATGTTTCCCAATTAGCATAGCCAGAGTGACCCACACTGCAATGCACCATATTGTAATGTATGCCATCTTTTCTAAAATCAGGAGCTGGGTAAAGTTGTTTTTTACTTCTATTATATTACTTCAATCGGAGATCATATTTTTTAACCTCAACGCATGCACACAGATCCACATATAGTTAAAGGAGCAAGTCAGCCACACTTTAGCAATCATTGATTTATAAGCCAGAGAAACAGATACTTGCCTGGGTCTGAATGTGGTTTTTGGGTGCCTTATTTAGTAAAAAAATGCCACCAGTCCATGACAAATCATGTCTGCTATGGGCTGAAGGTGTGGCCCGAATGCCCAATTAGTCTGATTTATTGAAGCTCTCCAAGATTGAAAAAGATAGACTATCACAGAAGAATCTGGGTGATCTAACAAACCTGGACTGCATTCCTTAAAAATAATTTGTTGTTTATTGGCAATTGTTTTCAATCCTGGATCAGATCCATTCCAGGTTTGCAGGGCCACACAAGCCCTTTGATCCTCTCCAGTCTTGGACAGCTTTAAAACATCTGACTTTATATTGGTACATTCTTTCATTTCTATTCACTTTAAACAACAAGTGAATACAACTTTACTGAGCACTGGGAAATGTGTACCCATGCTCCGAATAACTTGTATGTATGAACATTGGCAGAGCATCCATACCATAGAACTGTGCAGGAAATAACTTAGATAGGTCCTAGAAGTTTTAGCCAGACTTCCCAAGTTTAACGTCCTACTACACCCTCATGTAATAATAATATGTAACAATATATGCAATGTATAAAAAAAGAATTTTATTTTTAATTATTTTTTCTCCTTGTTCGTGTTCTTCCTTCTTTGTCGCTAACAATATTTTCATTTAAATATTAACTATTTGTACCATTTGTTACTTTCAACTTTGGTTTGTTTGCTGCTAATTTGGATATTAGGAGATGGTATGTGTGATTTCCATTGCTTCCATATGATTATTATTGCAGAATACATAGAAAAGAGCCTAATCCCAATTTCTCTGTATATATAGCCATTTATTATTGAACAATAATAGTTAATCTTCACAAACATTACTTTAAAGAAGTAAGTATAACCAAAACTAGACTAGTCTGTCAAATCTCTTGTTTTTTATTAGGTATTTTTCTGGTCATTTTATATATTTTAGTCATCTGATGTAACTTCTCTCTTCTAGGTTTGCTCAGCAGCCATGGGCAGTGCAAGATGGTATTATTCTCCTTGTAAGTCTTTATGTTCACACAATATGTTTCTGATGCTGAAAACTAAATTTTGTGATCCTTTCTAGTGGGAGATTAATGAACAAATGGTGTACACACAGCTCTGTCCTATTCAATGGAAAGGGGAGGACCAGTAAGTCTCCGCAGTGCTCTTTTCCAATGAATTGCTCAGCGGTCATTCCTGATTGGTCGTTTATTGACACCACAACAATGGGGGACCAATGTACTTGTTAGACAGGTATGACCATTGAGCAACAAGATTTGACATACAGACAGTCTTAGGTTTTTTAATGAATTTTCCATTACAACATAATGAGAATGCTTCTATGAGAGTTATACTCTTCCTGCTGAAAGAACAGTACTGGGACAGATTGAAAAAAGATCCTGCTTCTGAGCATCATCAGAGATATAAAAAGACATTGGGCTGTCTCCAGTGACCATTCATAGGATACATAAATAACATATAAATATAAAATATATCCAATATAAATGGAATCACTATGACCTTTGGTTCTTTTTAATTGGCCATTCCTACATATTTAACATTATTATTATTATGTTTAAATTGTATTTATATAGCACCAACATATTCTGAAGTGCTATACATTAAATAGGGAAAGAGTTACAATCTAAGAGATTGTCACTTACAAGTCGCTCACTAAACCTTTGATTTAAAATTAACTGGATTTCCTGTGTGTGAATTAACTTGTATAGGGGTGAAGGTAAGGCGTATATCTCATTTTCTTAACATATCATTTTTTTTTGCCTGTCAGGTTTTTCTTTTTCCAAGTGAAAATCATTTGGCGTTATGTCTATCTACTGTTATTCAGATCCAAGTTACTATATCACGTTTAACTATGCTATTTTTATCTCTGACTGTAGAGGTGCTGTACAAGTCTTTTTTGCAAGCAAAGGTTTCAACTATCTATTCACTCTGTGCTATAATATAGCTTGTCACTCAAAATTATAGCATGCAACTTTGCTTCTTTCTATTTTTACAGAGGATTCTTTTTTAACTTTCTCTATTTTTTATATAGATACCTTAGAGGTTATAATTCATAGAACTTCCTAGTACAGAAACTTTCACTAGCATCTAACAGGCTTTAAAAGTGCTCCTAATGATTGCACCGTAGTTCAGCTCTTTAAGCTGTAATAAATGTAGTAGAAGAAGCTTTTGTGTAGGACTGTCCTAAGGGTATGATAGCTGATGTGGTCACCATGGGAAATGGTAATTGGCACCTGTAGAATGTGTTCGCTTCTTCAATAGAAGCAACATAACCACCAGCTGTGGGTGCCTCTCAGATCACCTCCATGTCACAGATATGGGAAGACATCTGGTAATGGGAGAATTTTTATTTTCACTTAACCCCTTTGTTCCCACAGAGGAGAAGAGGAGATTGGCCATGGAGGTTCTCCAACATGTTACAGAAGTCCTGAACCTAGCATTACACTGGGTCCAGAGGTCTAAAAATATACTTTTTTTACTGACATCAAAGGCTGATGACGGATTCCCTAAGCACCATGGGTTTTCCAAAGAAACAACATATAATCTCCTCCTTTTGGAAAGACTGTCACTCCTGGAAATATTAGACAGAAAAATAAAATTAGGATTAATCAGCTCCCCAGTTTATAACTTATTTGTGTAAGTTTTATCCTGAGCTATTGAGCTGTGCAAACAGAAATGTATAGCTAAGGAGATAGATACAAATCTATTATTTGGGGCCTAGGGGCAGCTTCAGACCTGCTTTGGGATCAAGTGGTCCTGTGTGACTCCTAATAGCTGGCTTCTTGCACCTTGCCAACCACTTGGCCATTTTCACCCCAGCGTTGGTTCTTAGAAGAAGAATTTATTGGCAGTGAGCAGTACTGTTTCCGTTCACTGCTGCCCTCAATCATTCTCTATGGGACTTTAGTAAATGCACTGCAACGTCACGGCCAGTGTGAGCCTAAAGCCTCATCTTCTAGCTGGATAGAAGAATACATAATATTCAAATGAAATGCTTCATATTTACTTGACTAAAAAGAACTTTTTTTCCTGGCCATATTAAAGAAAATATTTTCAAAACAGCTATACATTTGGTGCAATATTTCTGTCTTATTAAAATAAAAATCATTAAGTCCCTTATTAAAATAATAGCCAGGTAGCAGCCCTTGAACCAACCGTATTATTATGTTAAGGCACTCTTATGTTAAATGCATGGAGGGAAAGGCAGAGCTGCAGTCGGGGTGCGGCTTAGCCCTAACCGTGCCATACGCTTTCTCTTGCAAAATGAATTCTATTCCCAATGGGTTGATATAAACTTAATATCCAATAATGCATTATAAATGTCAGTGTCACAGCTCAAGTCATGCAATATGCAGTATGTATTCTATATGCTAGACATAGAGCTCAGCGCAATAGTGAATCCTGCTCAGCTTTGCAGGATTTTATTGAATTGCCAGATTGGTTTTGGAAGAATTGTAAACTCATGTTACATATTCTATCTGATTTATAGTTATCTCCATAATGTTGCTCATCCAAAGAAGCATTTTCAAGTTACTTGGCATTTATGTAAAAGTGTAGTTTTGTCCTTATTTCCTTATGTACCTCTGTGTGGAGGAATAACTTACAGGCAGAGGAATTGTATTTAGAGGGAACTTTACTGTAACAGATGGCAGAAATGCCACTAAAGATGAATGTACCATTTAGAATAGGTAACCAAATTTTCCACGTATGTAATAGCCCTTCAGTTCAGTGCAACATTTTTTTGTAGCAGCTATGCATGACTGTGGTCAGCTCAAAGAATTATGGACCAAGATGATGGCAGTAAAAATTATTTACCTCTTATAAATTAATATTTAACGCTAATAAATAAGTAACTGCATTTTCCATAGGAAATACTTTATTTTGGAATTTTGCTTTACTAGATGTTTATTGTACCTTGACACTGGGGGTTTCGCTGAGTCTCATTTCCATTATGTTCCAGTAGGTTTTAGAAGCCATACAAGACAATCAGTGCAGCTGTTCATTAGCATTGTTGAACAATGATGGCTTTGGTTCCAATGACACGCATTGGCAACAAATGAAGAACGCTCAGGTGCCCCTTGGTTTGCTCAAAAGCAGGTAAGGAAAGGATCATTTAAAATGTTTTGGTAGGAAATGGTAATACTTACTAATAATAGTTATTATTAGGAATGCATGTTGTAGTTATTATCTGAATGTATTAATAAATCAATAAAATTAGCAAGTCCCAGCTTGTGGAGGTATTCTTACCTGAGGAACAATGCATGACGGTTTTATATACCAGATTTTGCTATGTATACACAATACCTGTCGCCCGAGACATGTGTACAATCCCCAGACATCAGTCATCAATTCACTGTTCCAGATTGGTGAAAGAT